>NW_025765701.1:0-120261 GCF_003918875.1 Haliotis rubra | reverse complement strand
CCATAGTTTCAATGTCACTCGCCTACACAGAATTTTGGTCCATTCTGTTCTCGACAGAACTAAAACAATGGCTTCCAGCCAGCAAGTGTTGGCCGATCACAGCAGGGTGATCGTAGAGCATAAATATCTTTTGGGTGTGCCTCGCTCATCTTCTTTTTGATGAAGTACGGGAAGGCCAGTTGCCGTCATTAAATATATGGTGCGATCCCCACTCACCTTGGA
The DNA here is from genome assembly GCF_003918875.1 of Haliotis rubra. Lineage (NCBI taxonomy): Eukaryota > Metazoa > Mollusca > Gastropoda > Lepetellida > Haliotidae > Haliotis > Haliotis rubra. The sequence continues at coordinate 120,039 of NW_025765701.1, read as the reverse complement.
CGTAGTAAGGCCCCAAGAACGCGGATGGAATCTCTTGCCGAGTTGACGTAATCTAGGGGTATATCAAGGCCCGACGAAACTGGTGAATGACCACAGTCTGCTTGCTTTAAAGGCAGGGCACAGACATACCACCACCAACGCAATGATACGCAGCAACGCTTTCCATATTGCATATCCAGGCTTTTGGAAATGAAACATGATTCTGGGAATAAAGAAACAAATTCCATTTTACAAGACGGATGGTGGGTCACGGGGATGCATCGACTGGCATGACTTTCGGAGAGTAGTATTAAATTTGCGGCTCATCAGCATAAGACTTTAACCTTTAACCTATTTACTACCCTGCTGCGGGTGTATGCAAGCTGGAATAAAGAAGTAGCTGTGCATTGGCTGTGTATGCCATTTTAATGCGAAAGATAATAGCGTGATTTGTGGTATTTCGCCGTCACTGTTTATCTCTTGACAGGATAACATCGAAATCACGGATGAGTTTTACACTGGTATCGTGACATGCCCTTGAAGGATGTGGTGCCAAAAGTCAGTTCACGAATTCAATTATTGTGTGTCCAACGACATTTCACTAGGCGATTGAAGAAACTTCTGGAAGAAGCTTCTTTGTCTAAACCAACGCTTGTCACAATTCAGCTGGCCTTTGATTCTTGGTCTGACGTAAACGTCTCTCCATTTCATCTCACGCGTGCTCGGTAGGGGACATGTCGGAGAAAGAGCTGGCCAGAAGTACCGGAATGTTCTGTTGTCTCAGAAAATCTGTCACACAACAGGGCGACATGCGACTTGCTGAAGCAGTGATGAAGTTACGTATCTGTCCTTGAATGAACGGCTGCACATGGGGCTAATGATCTCATCCCTGTATCGCAGACCTGTCAGACCATGAGATGTGATGACTCCCCATGCTATAATGCTGTCGCCATAACAGCAACAGCAGCAGTCGACGTTGAACAACGCAGTATAGGTCTGTATGCCTTTGTCCTGCCATCACAGGCTGTCAGATAAAATCTCGGCTCGTCAGTCGAACAAAACACCATCCCATTCTTGTCTCCTGTACCGTGGATGCTGTCTGCATCAGGCAAGACGATGCCTGTCGGTGACGTTGGAACAAAACTGGATGTATTTGCGAGAGCCGTTGGGGCCGGATGCTGTACCCACCTAGGCGGTTCCGTACAGTGCTGGAACTGATTGGGCGTAAGAAGGAATGATTCGAGCATTCAGACTGGAGGTCTGGAGCAGTGGCATGACGTTACGCACGAAGTTCAGTTTAAAGAAATTTACGTGATTTCCACAACATTCAGAGGCTGAAGAATCGCCAACTTACGTTCTTTAATTTTCCAGTATCCAGGTTGGGTGAACTTCCAGGTGTAAAAGCATACGAAAAGCATACATTTCGATGTGCACAAAGTGCGATACGCGATACGGGACATCGGTTTTTGCATGCAAAGTGCTTTGCTACATGTTAAGTGGGATTATTTTTATAATTTTTCAGAAAACCTTTATTTTATGCAATTCTATGCTATGCACAGTTCCTCTTTCCCGTTAGTATATTTATAAAGAGACGCTGTAAAAAACAATCACATGGCGTGCATGCGGTAGCTTTGCATATCAAAGAGAACGATATCTATACATTTTAGTACTTATTTTACGTCATGGCATTTGTATTCTGAAGCTGACTATTTTTGTACTGAACTGTCGAGGAATAAAGGAATTATCAAAACCAAAGTGGAAATAATATCTTTGAACCTTAAGCAAATATAGTGGTCAGCTGCCAATAACCATTCTCTATTTATCTCCCGAGACAGAGTGGGGACTTTGCCAACACATAATAGCAGTAAACATTTGAAAGGATCCTAAACAATCATTAGATGTTAATCATGAAATAAACAAAAGCAAAATCGATATAAAGAAAATTGTGTAACCTGTCATCAGAGACTGTGCAATACTCACTGTTTGCATAGAATACATTTTTCCGTCAAGTTGATAACAAATATCACAGTTCGTGCACTTCTTCTCACAGTGCTCTCCGTGGTACCCATCTTTACAGCCAATGCACACACACTCCCCTGCATGTTTGATCTCTACAGTTTTCACAGTCAGCTGGGGAAGGAACTTTGGGTGTTTGACCACAAGATTCGAAACCTGGTTTACAACCTTTGCGACACTTACAAGTATAAGCGTCACAATCATCATCGGCACAATCACTGCAACGTGTGCTGCAGGCTGTGTTTGGTAAACAAAATCCATATTTACATCCTTCTGAACACGACCCATTTCTCTCACACGGTCTAATCGGGCTTTCGGCTGCCTTGTAGCATCTTCCAGAACAAGAAGATGAACGCCAGTTATCCCCTCGTAATATCCATCAGCACATGCTGTACAAGAGCAGTTTGTTTTGTGGCAGACAGGGTTACAGAATCCAGTACAATTATCAGAGCAACCTGAACCGCAATAACCCGTATGACATCCGGTACATTCTTCATCATTACAACTATAGCAGTTCTTCCATATCTCTCCTCATAAGAGACCAGAGCATTGCACAGCCACCTGAAACAGGAAAGAATCTCTCATGAGTGTTATGATGTTATAATTTATACAGCACACACCATCTGCACTTCAGCTTGGTTGATGATCCATGCTATCCATGGATAGGTCGGATTAAACGTAGAAAATTAGAAGCAACATTAGCCACCTTTATGGCATATATATAATGAGGCAGATCATCGCAATTCATAAGTATATCAGGTTTGCCCATAACACAGAAATAACATTGAATGGGTAAGTAAAATTTCACATTCGGATGTTCCGAAATGTAGTGATATTCAAAGGTAGTGGCAAATTAACTTTATTATACATAATGTTCTCGAGCTCGATGTACTTTCAGTCCAATAGTAACATATGACGGCAATGACTCTTGTACTTACTGATAGAAGTATAAACAAACCGAGAGAAAGCAAAACAGGACAATTAGGTGTCGCATTTATTATCCTGCAAGGACAAAGAAAATATAGAGTTCAGTTGAAGAGTTCACACACACATACACACACACACACACACATACATTAGAGACACATACATACATACACACATATATACACACATACATACATATACACACACACACACATACATACATACATACATACATACATACATACATACATACATACATACATACATACATACATACATACATACATACATATATACATACATACATACATACATTTTTATACATACATACATTCATACATGTACATACATACATAACATACATACATACATACATACACTTACATACATGCATACATACATACATACATACATACATGCATACATACATACATACATACATACATACATACATTACATACATACATACATACATACATACGCATACATACATACATACATACACTAACCATATACATTAAATATGTTGATACTGTACTTGAAAAGAAATGCCATTTAATCCGACAACAATAACAGGTGCCCCTGAAGACCCTTTATTGCTTATCGTAATCTAATATTCCCAAACTATCAAGATCTATTGGTGTAGTCCTTGACTTGTAATTATTTGCCTGAAACAATTCCAGACACTCCCCACCACAAAATAATCAGTAAATCAAAAGTAAATCATCCTTAGAACGATGTTGAGTATAGACAGATGTCGAATGTTTATCCATACAGCTAAAGTAAATCAGTATTAGAACGATGGTGGAGGGATAGAAGAATGATATCGAATGTTTAGCGTATACAGCTGAAGTAAATCAGCCTTAGAACGATGTTGGAGTATAGACAGATGTCAATAAAATTTTATCATACAGCTAAGGTAAAATCCAGCTATACAGAACGATGTTGAGGATAGACAGATGTCCAATGTTTATCATACAACTAAATGGAAATCAGCCTTAGAACGATGTTGAGGATAGAACAACAGATGTGTCCAATGTTGTATCATACAGCTGACGTAAAATCAGCCTTAGAACGATGTTGAGGATAGAAGAACAGATGTCGAATGTTTATCATACAGCTGAAAGAGTAAATCAACTAAGAGCGATGTTGAGAATAGAAGAACAGATGTCAATGTTTATAATACCACAGCTAAAGTAGAATCCGGGCTTACTACGATGTTGAGGAAAGAAGAACAGATGTCAGATATTTATCCTTACAGCTGACGTAAATCAGCTATAGAACGATGTTGAGGATAGACAGATGTCGAATGTTTATCATACAGCTGATACATTGCTGGATTTACTTTGTCATGGATTTACTGTACAATGAAATTGAATGGGTTTGCGATTTAGGGCTGCAGAGTTGGTCAAACCCATAAAGCATGGGTTTTGTTGTTTTAGAGGTTTGTTAAACGTGACACTCAGCAATATTTGAGCTATATGACGGCGAGAGCTTTAAATAATTGAGTAAAAGTCCACGAAGTGATTGATATCAAGACATCAATCTGCGCATGACCATAAGTATGATGCTGACGTCAGGTAAATATCATCATTGCGACTCTGAATACTGAACAGCTTGATCCTTAATTGGCAAACGCTCCAGCCACTGTACGCCAAGATAAAACTTAAAGGAGTTAAGAACACCGATTAGTTAATAATCTGTCACCAACAGAAAAATCTCCAGCTTCTCTGGTTGTATATTGTTTACTTGCAGAATAATCATTATTGTGTATATAAACCTCAATTGCAACTTCGAATTATGACATTTAGCCGTTCCACTGGGAACGACGCTGACTTGTCACAGTATATGTTATTGTGTCCTGCATCATGTTACGACCGTTTTGGGCGGCATTGGTAGTTATCATAATGTGCATCATAATTCATCCATAGCTACGGTTGGCTCGTGATATTGCTGGAATATTTGCTAAAGTACGGCACAAAACCATGCCTCCTGCCTGACTGATCTACGACGGAATATTTCTTGAGTAGACGGTGCATTGATGATATCAATCCCTCTGCACACCTTTCAGATTACACATTTAACCCTCATTTCCATCCAAGCAGCCACCCTTCCACTAGCCCATCTAAAGCAAAGAAACTATCCACCAGCACCCGGTATTACAGCTGTGACCCCTTTTGCCAGTTCATGGTAACAAAGGATACGCATCAGATCTAACCCGCGCTGCAAGAGTTAAAGGAAACTCGAAGACGGAGACGTCGATGTTTAGAACCGGAATTTCAACTTTACTGGCTTTTAGCTATCGCCGAAACGTTCCGGGCAAAGGCTGCCGCCGTCTATTACGTATTATCGTTGGAAGCACCACCCGGCTTTGATCAATATCGAGGGCACGCCGGAATTCAGGCTGAGACGCTGAAACCGGCAAGTCCGGACCCCCTTTTCCGCTCCTTCTACATCCTCACCCCATCCTCGACGGGACTATTCCGAGGGCTTGCGGAAACTTTCCACCGGACGCTGGGATTCCCGCGTCCATTGTAGAAACGGGTCGGTGAATTGCCAGCTCGGGGTATCGTTGCTCGGCATTATAGCCCGGATAGGACTGGCCCGTCAGACTGCACCACCATTAGAGACTTGAAGCTCTATTCGGGGCTGCGTGATCTTTCCGAATCCGCAATTCCTGTATAAGTGTACCATCGGCGTACGCTGTCGTACGGCGAGGTGAATCCGTCCGCCATGGACGTATTTGACCGAGGCGCGTATGGGATGGTATAGACTTTATCTTTATGGCAGGTTGAACTAAGGGGAACCGCGGAATATAGGTACTTTACGGTAGACCGATTTTCACCTTCCTGACGACATTCGGTTGGTTTTGCGGCAGTAATGGCCGCTGGCCTTTCCGGCGGACACCCAGAAACGAACTACACATGGCGCAGCCAGGCCAGCGAGGACTAGACGGTCAGCGACGAGCAGTTTTAACGGCTTTCCGCCGAACACCGCGCTGCAGCGCCATCGCCGGGTTAAAATTTCGGCACCTCATCGGTATCAACTTCCAGATTCATTGTTGAAGGGGCTAAAGGAAACGATGAATTCCTTATAAACGGCTCGCCGGCTTCAAATTATTCCCATATTGCTTTGGATATAATTTTGGAAATTCGCTAGAGAACGGTGGTTCTAAGGTGATCTGACTTCCAGAACCGTCCATACGGTCGAGTTCGGGTGAGAAAATATGACTAGAACTCCGCCCGATTCGATTTTTACGAGTTTACGCTTGACTTCATTAAACGTGAAAACCAAAAAGGAAAAGGAAAACAAAGAGATTCCCGGCATGTTTCTCCAGAACCGTACCGCTTTCCTCCTTATTTTCCGAAAACTCAAGCGACTATATCTGAATTTCGTACCGGTGTGATGATACTATATGGGATTAGAGACTCGATTCGCAAAACAAATTTTCAAAATCATTTGAGTTTAAAGATAAAACTTCATGGCTCCCTTCATCATTCGAACCCTGAATCAACGGGGTTAGACCCGATTAAAACGATACAGATTTGTTTATAAAGATCACATTATGCATTTGTCCGCTTATATTTTAAAAACATTTTAACCTCTAGTCGTGCGAGAACTTGCTGCTGTTTCCGCAAAGGATGAAATGAGGACTGCTGGAACCAAGGCTACATCCCGATGCTTTCGGCCCTGATTTCTTCGCCGCGAAATCGTTTATGGAATCGGCAGAGCGGATCACTGGCTGGTGCGGCGAAACGAGAAAAAACTCGTACTTCGATAGGTAACAATTACCGGGCTGGACTGGCTGCGATTGATCGGCGGGGCTTATGACGTCGTTCCGAGTGCAGGGGTTGTCAGAATCGGAACCGAACCAGAGATCGCTTTTGGGACTTCAGATCCTCAGGACCGCCAGAAGTAAAAATCAATTTCGGAATTCGGATTCAGAAATTGCGTTCAATACTGGGGTTTTATTTTCAGGTCGTAAAGGGTCATGGTGAAAGAATCGCCTGGTGACCCGTGGGGAGGTCATAGCGGAACGTTGTACCGAGTGCCAGACGCAATCGACTGGTGATCATTTGAGCAGCATTTCTAGCCGACGGTGTTGATTGGTACGGGCTTTCGAGACCCGCCGAGTCATACTTCGATATTACAAACAGATTTGTCCAACCGGCGCTTTGGATCAGGATCGGGGTGGTCGGGATCGAACAGATTGGATAATCCAGTCGGAACATCGGTGGAGGTGAGGATCAGGCAGAGCACTTCTCAGGGAACACAAAGCACTTTCAATGACTTTGATTGGACCGCAAAACTGATGGCCATTTCAAAATGAGTGCGACCGATGCTGATCATCGTTTGTTCAATTTTGCCGGCTTCGGCGCTCCACGTCGCTTGCTTTCTATAATGTGATTATTATGTAAAATCATTCCGTATGCCAAATACGGTGAAGGTACCGGTTCAATACGCATATATTACTTTGTCTCGCTGCTTCGTTTGTTAACATCATTGCATGTTTATGCTCCACGTAAATCATCGACTTGACCAAGGGTGTCAGCGGCGAAAGAATGCACATAGACGGATACGGGTTTCATATACATCCACATCAGCCGAGCATTTGCGCTCTCATCCTCCGGTCATCGAACAACGGGGATCGTTTTGCCATCACCCCGACAGCGACTTGGCTGAGACGTCAAGTAAGCTGCTGGCTGGTTCATCAAAATACGGTACGGGGATCGAGTGGATATGTACAGGTTTTCGTACCGAGGATCGAAATTGCCCGTATAAAGCACATGGTGATCCTGTCACGAGAGACCGGATCCACGGGCTTTGGTATTTCCGTTTTCATGATTATCCAAAATGGATTTGAGGGATTATGAATACCGGGAATCGAACAATCAATTTCAAATCCATGAGTTTGCATTTTCAGGTCATGGTTCGGGGTTTTGATTATGAAACGTTCAGCTTATCATTCGCCATGCGATTACTCAAAACACATATTGAAGTCGATGCATTTGCGGTCATGATTACACCGAAATACGCAGCCGCGCATCCGCATTCGCATTCATCACCGGATCGATTTCAGTTCGTTCCCCATCACTGGCTGAATAAGTAAAAGCATGATACGGGTTCATACTGGAGATCGATAGGGTTGAATTTATCGAGGGCGGATTGGAACGCGAAACCAAAGTCGGAACCAGACGAATGAATATCGATTTTACCATTGCCAGGAACATCAGGACACTTTACTATCTGAACTCTTCCATATTCCGATCAAAGCTGGAACTTCATCTTCCGAAGCGATGTACGGGCTGCCACTATTTCATATATAAATGGAATAGAGAGTAGAGGGACTGGTGCTTTCCGTCGCAAGATTACGCGGTGAGTTATCAAACTTCGTACCAGTAATACCAGTACGAATATATGCCGCCGTATGCAATATCCAGACTTCGGGTTTCAGGCTACTTCATCACGTATGATTCGGCAGCAATGCTGGTGCCAAAACGAACAAAACTTATTAAAGGTTCTGTAGCAAAGGATGATGGCTGACCGGTGAGGATCATTCCACAGAACAGGGGCTCCCTATCAAGCACAAAATACGATTCGTGAAGAAACCGTTTAATACGGTTTTGCTGCTTTTCCGGTGATACAACTCCACAACGGACAGTTTCATCACTCAATCTTAAACTATGGCGTTTTCATCGAAATGCGACGTCACTAAAAGAATCCGAATGGTATGTATCGCGATTCGATATTTAACGCATACCGCAACCTGCGAGGTTACGATACTAACCACTATCCACTGATTTTGACGCTTTTGGCACAATACCGGCGGAACATGATAGGATTGCCATTATTCGCGAAGTTTAGGTAAACGTTTTCGCCGATTTAATGACTGTTATCATTCAATAAATCCACAAATCCGTGAAACAATGCCGCCAGAGATTATATGAGATCGAGGAATCGAGATAGCCATGGCTATATCTAAAGACCAGATTATTGAAATGGCATACGTCCGCGCTAATACGTAAGGATCATAACGAGGGCACAGCGACAGGGGAATCAAAATGGATCCAGCCTCTTTTCCATAACACATTATCAAAGCGTTATCTACGTTGTATGGTGGGATTTTCTTACTTTACATATCAGATCAAAGAATAACATCAAATTATCCTCGCCAATAATTTCTTAAGATCCACTTCCCTCCTCGAGATCGGAGCCTCCTGCCTACATATCTCGCCTCTCTGACGGGGCTACAGGGGAAAGCGTGGAACAAAGGTGTGGCCCTCACGTGACAGCTTGTTTGAGCTTTGGTAGTATTGCCTCTTGCCGCATATATTACCCTTGTATCATAACAATTAATCACGCTGGGTAAACAGAAGGAATAGATTGGTCGTGGGTATATCGAGATATTACAAGTCCGCATTGCTACATTCCTTCTGTGTTGTTTCACAAATTGCCTCACAACCTGTTATTAGACTGAATATTACAGGTCACATTACTATATTCCTCTGTGTTTGTTTCTCCGATGCCTCACAACCTGTGTGCATACTGGATATTACAAGAGTCCGCATTGCTACATTCCTTCTGTGTTGTTTCACAAAATGCCTCACAACCTGTGTAGACTGAATATTACAGGTCCGCATTTACTATATTCCTCTGTGTTGTTTCTCAAATGCCTCACAACCTGTGCATACTGAATATTACGAGGATTCTTGTTTCTATGTTTGTTTCTTATTGCTTGGTGGTTACCACCTCACGAAGCCTGGAGTAGACTGGATATTACAGATATCGTTTCTATATTTCGTCCTTGGTCTTTGACAGGTATCACAAAATAGTATTATAATGGATATTACAGATACATATTCTTACGCCGCTTCTATTTGTTACGTTCTTGTTACAGATCCTTGATTGTCTGGTTTGTTTACGTATCGTCGATTACGTGGCTGGAAGTGCTGCTATACGGCTACAGACTGAAGAAAATTTCAGGTAATCCAGGTAGATTTTGTGGATGGCGGATGGTGACGATGGGGGCGGGATAATCTTTCCCTTCCCCGAACATCCTGTTGCCATCACTGATTTTCATTTTCATATAGTTTCCACAGCTAATTTTACCTTTACACCAATTGGAATTGTTTTGAGATAATCAAAGTTCAGATGCCTTCTGCGCAGACGTTCGATGTTTCTCAAATACCTTAGAACCTGTGTATACTGAACATCACCATTTTACAGTTGAATTTATATTATCTCTTGTTGAACTTATCAAAATAACTCACAACCAGTGTATACTGAATATTACAAGTCCACTTGTCTGTATTTTTCTTTGTTGTTGTTGCGAGAATACCTTACAGCTTATTATTATGTGAATATTACAATTACAGTACTAAATTTCCGCTTTGTTATTTCTCAAGTCACAAATTGTGTTTACTAAACATTGCAAGTCATGTTAATATATTCTTTTCTGTGTTGTTTCTCAAATAGCGCACAACCTGTGTATATTGAATAATGCAGGTCACATATCAGAATTTTTCTTTGCTATTTCTCAAATGCACCCCTGCCTGTGTATTCTGTATCTAGCAAGTCCTTATAACTAAATTTCGTCTTTGTTGTTTCACTTGAATACCTTACACTAAGTTTGCATCAAATATTACAAGTCCTTATATCTATATTTCTTCTTTTGTTGTTTGACAGACATCTCAAAACATGTTTTAGAGATAATTCTCTACTAGCTTCTAGCTGACACTGCGTGTAAATATGTTGGGGTTGCAACCTCGTTGATTCAAGACCCAATAAGCTTTCGTAAGACTTGTGAGGAGGAGATAGTGTATGAGGGTAACACAATGTTCTATCAACCCCAAATCCCAAACTAACAGATCAAACAATAGTGCACTTTACTGCTGCTTTGGATCTCCTTTTCTAAATACAATCAAAACTCACCCTACTACTCACTCACCTTAGATTGCTCACACTGCTAAGGATATATAGTTTAAAAGAGGATCAAACATTACTTGCACTGTTGGTGCCAATGTAGGAACTGAACTATAACATGGTCAAAGTGCTATTTAGAGTGTTATTTACATGTATTAGACTGAACTAAAACTGTTTTTACTCTATAAATGTACTATAGTATATAGTGTTTCTAGTGTAGTTCAATATCATAAATGCATACTTATCTTATACATGTGTTAGAATTAATATGGTGGGCAAAAATATTAATGTGTGTGTGAAATGTGGTGGGCAGAGCTGTGAGCAAGTTCACGTACACACACACCCTCCTCCCCCCATACCATTTGTCCGAGACAAAATATCCTTCAGCTTGTAACAAGCGCATATATACATGTTACTGTCATGTAAGGTGTCAAATCAAGAGTGTTCATCTAGACATAATGCTCTGTCTTGTAAGATGTAAAACCAGGTGTTTGCCTGTGGTCCGTACCCCTCACTCAAATGTATCCGACCTGGTGGGGTACAAATACTAGTAGCCTTTCAAGGGTTGTGATACACATTACTGGTCAATTTGTTTGCCAGTTACTCCACCCTACATCCAACTTTATCAACGTAGCACCATTAATACGACCAGCGACAGTTCATACAAAGTAAACTCTCTACAATGTAGTCCAATACTCACCAAGGGCAATGTGTGTTCTGAAAATGGGAACCACTACGTCAGGATGGCCTGTAGATACAAAATGGTTCCATACCTACTGTTAGGGCGGACGGTGCTGAGTCTTGTGTTTTTCCACTGTAAGCTTCACCCGGTGACGAGGGTTAAATACTCCAACGGACATATATACCAAACGTTGATGCCACTACTCACCCTAAGGTAAGTCGAGCTGGACGGAGCTCCCACACAGACAGGTTCACACGTATTGCGCACTAAGGGGCTGGTTTCGTCTCCCAGCTGAACTGGAAGGGAGGTCCCAAAATGTTCATGATCCTGAGACACAAATGGCGTTTTTCCAAACAGGTACCCTGTAGGTATATCTATAGGGCTTGTTTTTCAGCTAATGTTATACTACCATGTACTATGGTTAAAAGGAGATTAAAAGATATGTTGTGTAATAGGTGTAACTGTATCGTGAGTTCTGTGAACAGTGCCGGGGTTACGAAGTGTCCGGAGACGTTCATTCAGTCACTACGTAATGTCCTATATATACCACAACGAATATGTATTAGAGAATACATATATGGATTATAGGTCTCTAATCTCCAATCCACATTTTGTATACACACCCTCAAACACTGACACGCACGTCGCTCTGACCATTGAACGTACCTATTGCCGTCACATATGTAATCAACAATCTCTCTCTGCCGTGCAGGTATATAACATTCATCTCGGTCAGGATATTACTTTGGACACACTATGCTCATACCACAGCTATGTTTAGCACGCTTGGCGAATTGAAGGTCATGATTAGCTATTACGTCCCACATATGAAATCTACTGTGCCATCCCGGTGGCCATAACATACTATCAGGTCTGTATATTACTTTGAGGACATATGCTTTCATACCACGGGTTATGTTTAGCACGTTGACGAATTGGAGTCATGATAGCGTTTAAAATCTAAAGCTCCTATTGGGAAGACACTATCAGCGTTATCATGCACAGACCCACGGGGAGTATATACACTCGGACCAACACATCCGATGGATTATGGCAAAGTGACTTACTAAACGTGTAAGGTAATTATAGCTGACTTTTGTTTGTCTATTTCAGTGCAATCCATCTTATATTAACTAATGTGAATAAAAGTGCCATCAATTATACAATAAAAATCGATACAAAGGCTTGGCTGTTAAAGCGCTCGTCACGCCGAAGACTCTGGGAATATCGTTCGGAGACAATGTTTTTCACAGTGATATACCCCACCGTGATATTGTTGGAATAATGCTAAAATCTTATACACATACTCCTCGTTTGAAAACCATTCTAAATGACAGTGTTGGATATCATCATTCTGCAATATTCATTTTTAAATGAATTATGATTTACCCATTACCGATTTATCATAAAAGTGATATATGTTTTGTCCGTGAGATGAACACACTCAACACCCATCAAATCTATCACAACAAAACAAAACAAACCCGAACAAAATGTATCACAGCCTAACACATAAAGCGTCAGTCAATATTGCTCACCAAATCTCAGTAATGTTTGAACTTTACATCTGATTTACGAATGAGTGTGTTTTTTCTGTTTCCAGACAAGATGAAATGTAGTGGGCACAAGCCGCCGATGCCAAGTCTGATAATTATCATTCTGGTGAATGTGGTTCTGCTCAGCCAATACGGGTAGGATCATTTTAGTTTTAACATAGCATGGGAAGTATACACGGGGGTATTGGTTGGGGTGCTCTGTCTGAGATGTAACACCAGTACACCTGTTATTATCTGTTAGAGACAAAACTTTGGTCACTATTTGAAGACAAAACAGATATCTGACTCTCAAGCAAGGAAAATATATAATACTTTTAAATAACTTAGAAGTTGACTTTTAAGTCCAGGTAAAAGTTGTGCAAAATGTATAATGTTAAATTCAATAATTTCAAACAATACCCTCCTCACGCGTCATCAAGGGAGAAGCAATAAATATGCATCAAGTTGACTAATGTGCAAGTTTATTTGAACCGTTAAACGTTTCATAAAAGCGGAAACATACGAAGCCAAAATATTTTTTACATAAATATTTTTGGCTTAATTCTACAATGAAAGTGTTCAATCTATTTTCAAATAACAAATTCCACACTATATGCTGAGCAATATATCATTAGCAAAATACTGAAACAATTAACCCAATATGTTTTTGCATAAATATCTTAGCTTCATTTCTAATTAGGGTGTAAAATCTATTTTCAAATAACAAATTACACACTTTTTATGCTGTATGCAAATATATATCATGGCAAAATACTGGAAAAAATTAACCCAATATATATTTTACATAAATATTTTAGCTTCATCCTAATAAGAGGTGTAAATCTATTTTCAAATAACAAATTCACACTATATATGCTATGTCACGTATATCATATGTAAAAATACTGAAAAAAATTAACCCAATATGTATTTACATAAATGCTTTTATAGCTTCATCTAATGAGAATGTAAATAAATCAAATAACAAATTTCACACTATTTATGGTATGCAATATATCATAGCAAAAAAATACTGAAAACAATTAACCCAATATGCTTTTACATAAATATTTTAGCTTCATCCTAATGAAAGTGTAAAATCTATTTTCAAATAACCACACTATTTATAATATGCAATATATCATGGCAAAATGCTGAAACAATTAACCCAATATGCTTTTACATAAATATTTTGAAGCTTCATCCTAATGAAAGTGTAAATCTATTTTCAAATAACAAATTCCACACTATTTACCGTATGCAGCATATCATGGCAAAATACTGAAACAATTAAAAGACCAATTTGCTTTTACATAAATATTTTACCTTTTATTCTAATGAAAATATAAAATCTATGTTCAAATTAACAAATTCCACACTAATTATGGTACGCTATAAATCCACGGAAATATTTAATTTTAGCCAAACGTTACATGTGAATTAAAATATATATTCTATGTTTGATTTTTATTGTTATCTGGGTAAATAAACAAGAAATATACAACAAAGATATTTAAAAATTGACAGCACTATATTACAAAGATATGTACACATACTGTACTGTTTCTGCATGTGTCCCTCCTGATAAATTTGTCTTGTAAAATTATGTTATACACCAACCCGTATATATCAAATACAAAGTCCAAAATGATTGGCAGAGCAATAGATAATTTCAATAATGTACTATCGTATATGACAGGTGACACCGGGTGCGTGTCTGAGGCGCGCCGAGTCGTGAAAGCTGGCTGCAAGAACTCCTGTCCAGAAAACCAATATCCCGAGGAATGTGCTGACTGTGTCAGCGGCTTCTATCAGAGTCTGACTGTAGACGGAGATGCCAGGAGGGACATTGTTTGAATGGACGGTGTGCCCTACTGGCCAATGGTCGAGCCGTCAACTGTACGGAGGGTGTGTGTGTTTGGGGTGGAGGGGGTTAACATGTAGTACTTCATGTAAGCGTCCGTGTCTGGAGTGTGACAGATACACAGGGGATTATGTATTGGGACAATGTAGGGGGATGGTTTTATGGACCTGGATGCTAACAGCGATGTCTATATCCATGTTCTAAGTGTGACAAAAGGTCATCAATTTTGTACATAAAAGTATTTAAAGTATACGCTAAATAATTATCACAGGTATCTATATGCTTTATTTGAACAAATGAAATGTGTGTGCGATATATAGATCTAATTCCTGTTTCAGAGCAACGCCAACACATTGCAATGCCGTCAACATCCTTCAGTGACAGATGGACAACATCCCCATACTTTCCAAAAGCAATTGCTGTATTAGCTGCAGTAATTACCTTCATTATTGTCGGTTTCATCTTCCACAGGTACGTATATATACTGTACATCAATTCTGGATATACAACACAATTGCTGGATTAAATACACCCAGTTTACCAGCTACTCGCCATAAATTATGGCTCTTAGCAATGGCCACTGCTGGGGGTTCTAGTGTATGGAATTTTCCAAACTGCACACATTTAGTTTGTAAAGTGTAGCTTTCCAGAGCGCCGTATTAACTATTGTTTGTTTATTGTTTAGCGCCGCCATGTATATGATCTATTATAAATAATTGAATGGTGAGCAGATAATCCAGTGAATAACATCGCCCAATTGGGATACGATGATATGCCACAACCAAATCAGCGAGCCTGGCAACCCGATCCCATTAGTCGCCTCTTTCACACAATTTTATGCCATTTATCCTTAAGGATTTCATTTGACGGCGTTCATGCAGTAACTGTAATGTTGTCGACAGGCGATAAACAACTGATTCGATCTGAATGAAAGACAATAACATGTGTTTTGTTGTTAATTACCTTAGTTACCACTAGTGTGACAACTGCGCAAATGCCGAAAAAGAGTCAAATGAAAGCAATTATGTGAGTACAGTGACAGCCTTAGATGCTATCTATATGATATCGTAGTAAATAACAATATTATTTTCTAATGAAAATTCTCATGATATAAACAGTATAATCATATTCTGTTTCACAGAATGAAGGTGACGATGGAGCAAAAGGGGAAAGAAGTTCAGGTTGTCAACTCAACTCAAAGGGAGGGTCTAATCGGCTCTTATAATTCCGAAGTGACGAGTTTCCATGAACCCGTTTTAATGATGTATCCCACGTGCCTGAAGATTCATAATTAAATACAAGTTATGAATACATTCTGGAGTTTGCTTTCCATTTTCGAAAGGTCAAACGCCCCTGCTTTCTTGATATTGTTGCTCCTCAGAATTAATGGCGTGCTAATAGTATCAAACTTTTCTTCAGATCCGCAAACCCATTCGTTATCTGTTTGAGAATACAAGAGCACTCGTCATATCCTGCATAGATTATGAACATTTCTTGGTGTCTCATCATCAATAATACAGTCTTCAGTTTCTTCCAAACACAGCTGAAGCCCATTTCTGGTGTCCCCCGCCGTGATATTGCTGAAATATTGCTAAAATCCCCGTAAAACCATTCTCACTCACTCACTCCAAACGCATCGTCCCGAATATTGACAAGATGCAAATGAAAGCAGCATATCTCCCTAGTATTTCCAGACACTGGCTTCCCTTTGTTAACAGATCTAATTTCAAAACCTCTCACCTTCTTCCGAGAACTCAGTTTAGAATATTTATCCACACTCTTGTAAAGTCACATATCCCACAACTACAATCACCGTTGCAAACAGTATAAAAAACTGTTACACCAGAAACCACTGTTACACCAGAAACCACTGTTACACCAGAAAACACTCTTACACCAGAAAACACTCTTACACCAGAAAACACTCTTACACCAGACACCACTCTTACACCAGAAACCACTCTTACACCAGACACCACTCTTACACCAGAAAACACTCTTACACCAGAAAACCCTCTTACACCAGAAAACCCTCTTACACCAGAAACCACTCTTACACCAGAAAACAATGTTACACCAGAAACCACTCTTACACCAGAAAACACTGTTACACCAGAAACCACTCTTACACCAGAAACGACTCTTACACCAGAAACCACTGTTACACCAGAAAACACTCTTACACCAGAAACCACACTTGCACCAGAAAACACTCTTACACCAGAAACCACTCTTACACCAGAAACCACTCTTACACCAGAAACGACTCTTACACCAGAAACCACTGTTACACCAGAAAACACTCTTACACCAGAAACCACTGTTACACGAGAAAACACTCTTACACCAGAAACCACACTTGCAGCAGAGACCGCTCTTACACCAGAAACCACTCTTACACCAGAAACCACTGTTACACCAGAAAACACTCTTACACCAGAAACCACTTACACCAGAAACCACTCTTACACCAGAAACCACTGTAACACCAGAAAACACTGTTACACCAAAAAACACTCTTACACCAGAAACTTCTCTTACACCAGAAACCACTGTTACACCAGAAAACACTCTTACACAAGAAAACAATGTAACACCAGAAACCACTCTTACACAAGAAAACACTCTTACACCAGAAATAACTGTTACACCAGAAACCACTCTTACACCAGAAAATACTCTTACACCAGAAAACACTCTTACACCAGAAACCATTCTTACACCAGAAAACAATGTAACACCAGAAACCACTCTTACACCAGAAAACACTCTTACACTAGAAACCACTGTTACACCAGAAACGACTCTTACACCAGAAAAGACTGTTACACCAGAAACCACTCTTACACCAGAAACCACTTAGACCAGAAACCACTCTTACACCAGAAACCACTCTTACACCAGAAAACACTCTTACACCAGAAAACACTCTTACACCAGAAACCACTCTTACACCAGGAACGACTCTTACACCAGAAAACACTCTTACACCAGAAAACACTCTTACACCAGAAAACACTGTTACACCAGAAAACATTGTTACACCAGAAAACACTCTTACACCAGAAAACACTGTTACACCAGAAAACATTGTTACACCAGAAACCACTCTTACACCAGAGACCACTGTTTCATCAGAAAACACTCTTACACCAGAAAACACTGTTACACCAGAAAACACTGTTTCATCAGAAAACATTGTTACACCAGAAAACACTGTTTCATTAGAAAACACTCTTACACCTGAAACCACTCTTACACCAGCAAAACACTCTTACACCAGAAAACACTCTTACACCAGAAAACACTCTTACACAAAAAAACCCACTCTTACACCAGAAACCACTCTTACACCAGAAACCACTCTTACACTCGAAACCACTCTCACACCAGAAACCACTCTTACACGAGAAACCACTGGAACACCGGAAACCACTGTTACACCAGAAAGCGGTGGGTAGGTTCGGGATTTGTTTAGAGGCTGGATGTTTTTACAGTTGTAAATTCAGACATTCTTAGATGATGTAAAATATGAGGGTAAAGATTATGCTTTTGGAAAGAAACAACAACCTTGCAACAAGTATTTCCTCGTTTTCTCGCAGTTTGAAGCATTATATATTTCCAGACCTTTCCAAAACAATTATATATTATTTTCCTTTAGATTCCAGGCCTTTTCGGTAAATATCAAATGTTTGGCTTGACAAACCCTTCCTCCTTGGTTATAGAAACGATGGTATCTAATCATTAAATGTTTGTAATATGGTTAATTTATCATGAATTTAAAAAATAGCCAAACGGTCAAAGTGCTGGTCGATATATCAGAAAATAAGGTATTCCCCCCACAGTTTCTTTCCCAACGTTATGATAAACATCATACCCATGAGTCATTCACCCCACGCGTCGCCGCTTGTTCAGTATGTGACACAGTGCAACGTCCAACATAACACCGACAGATTACGCGATTACCATGCAGGTTAGCTATTCACAAAGCGACCCTAGTGCTGGGATGTCCTAACTTAATCATAGCTTCAATTCAAATACCGTACATAGACAGAACCAAGTTAGGACATCCTATCTCTAGGGTCGCTTTGTGAATACAGGCCCAGGATATAGCGACTTGAGTATATCATGTAGCATAGTGCGTGACATGTGACACATGAATATCGTGCAGCTCAGTATGAGACACGTGTTTATACCGTGTCGACAATATATGACACATGGATATCGGGCAGCGGAATATATGACACGTGTTTATACCGTGTCCACAATATGTGACACATGAACACAAGGCAGCTCAGTATGTGACACGTGTTTATACCGTGTCGACAATATGTGACACATGAATATCGGGCAGCGCAATATATGACACGTGTTTATACCGTGTCCACAATTTGTGACACATGAATATGGGGCACCTCAGTATGTGACACGTGTTTATACCGTGTCGACAATATGTGACACATGAATATCGGGCAGCGCAATATATGGCACGTGTTTATACCGTGTCCACAATATGTGACACATGAATATCGGGCACCTCAGTATGTGACACGTGTTTATACCGTGTCGACAATATGTGACACATGAATATCGGGCAGCGCAATATATGACACGTGTTTATACCGTGTCCACAATATGTGACACATGAATATCGGGCACCTCAGTATGTGACACGTGTTTATACCGTGTCGACTTTTACACCTAATGCAAGTTGGCATACCCAGACTGATTATTCTTTGTCGCTGACGAATTATCTGCTACTAACTACTATCAATGCCTTATAACAGGCGTCATGATCCACATTATTCGTGAATCTTAACTGAATGTCGTGATAATCTAACAGAACACAAAGTTCCTGCATTAATTGTATGAAAGGCGGGTGATAATGGTAGAGAGGAAATTGTTTACCGTTAGCGAACACCTGGTGTCATCACTAAGTCTTAATTTCCGTGGTCCATATATATACTATAAATTTCATTCCTATTTTGAGCCGCCTCCGTGGTGTAGTGGTTAGAGCGTCCGCCCGGAGAGTGGAAGGTCGCGGATTCGATCCCCGACCGCATCATACCAAAAGACGTTAAAATATTGCGCTCGGCATAAATGGGTACAACAAGGACTGGTCGGCTCGGAGACAGTATAATGTGTCTGAGTGGGGTATTCATGCTTCACTGCGGCATGGAATCTCAGTGGGCTAGCACTATAAAACCAGCTTCAGTCTGGGCTAGGACAAGCAGCCGCACAAACACATACACACGCATGCACGTCATCATATGAGCGAAATATTCTCGAGCACGACGTTAAACCCAATTTCACCTCACCTCACCTCCTATTTTGAATTGGGAGCAAGTATCTGATTTGGAGAATTACAGCAACTGATTTGTCAGAGGTGCTGACGTTTTAGATCTGAGCGCAGACTTAAGTTAAATGTCATGTAGAAGTAAAGAAAAAAAAAAACCTATCCATCATTCTGGAACAATTTCAACAAGCCACGCCTCTGGGAAATTGACAAATGGAGAGTTTTTGGTGTAGTTATGCTCTTTTACCTCGCAGAGTGCCGTTGCTCTTCGATTCAACTTCCATAGAAGAAACAAACGCCGTCGTGGTTGCCCACAAATGTCAAGACCAATGTAGTCGAGGCATGCACCTACGACACATGTTCCAACAACCATACAACCGTAGCAAGGACGCCAATGATCGTGACTGGGTTGACGTGAATATGTTGTAAGGTTCTGAGAAGAGATTTTGCAAATGGACGCTTCACCGTTTTTGCAATCAATCCGCCTGTTTCAATACAATAACGCCAGACCACACCGTTCCTGGAGTATCTAATCAGAAGAACATTAATGTGTTACATTGGCCGGCTATAGAATCCATGATTTATGCAGAAGCCACCATGTTCACTGAAAAGGTTCACTCCAAATTTTATAAAAAAAAAACTCTTTTCGTAACGAGTGGAACATGGAATTGCAAATGACTGTTTTGGTTTGAATTGGATTACGCAGACGAAGATTGATAAAATAACGCCAGAACAATGATTGCACACTGTGGCGAGACGAGACATTTTTAAAGTAATTATCCTTGTTGTTTAGCTATAGGGTGCAGACACATATTCCGCATTTCGCTAATATCAGCTATCAATTCACTGGTTCTTAGGAAATAAAATAGGTAAAAATTATGTGGACAAGAATCTTTATTGTGTACATTACATTTTGTATTGTGTCGGCATTGCCGTTTCATAAAAATATACAAACAAAATAGTCTTTCCACAATCATAAAATATCCCGTTACAATTTCAAATTGTCATTTCATTACCTTCAAACTTTGATACATAAAGGAAACGACATGCACATGTTTTTTCGCAAACACCTGATATCATCACTATTTGAGGGTAATGTTATACTGGACAAATTTTTTTTGGAGATCAGTTGGAGGGTGAGAATAACAAACAGCTCTTTGTACGGATTTGTATGGAACTGTGTAATCCCGTCCAAAAGAAACATTATGGCCATAACTTCAGGTTCACAAACACAAATTAAACGACAAAGAACATAAGAATAACTATGGTAAGCATTATGATTTCAGCAGTTAACATTATTTTCAAAATTGAATGAGGTGGAATTGAAGCCACTTCAGGCAGTATTTCAGTTATATATTGTCAGCTTAAAGTGGGAGGAAACCTAAATTAGGATATATTTTGTCTGATACCCACAAGTACAGGCACTGTTCTGACAAACCTAGAAATATAGTAGCAAACCGAGATGTAATCCTTCGACCATACACACCATCTCAAAATTAACATTAGTTCTGGCTTCAGTTTTACTTTAAAGGGGGTACACACAATGTATATGCTATTCATTACACTTATATATCATGATTCCTGTGCAGGCTATGATAACGATAAACAGTAATGGTAACACAATGAAACCTATACGACATATCCAGGGACTTGCACCAAAGGTCACACAAAAGGACTCAGTCTGTTTGACTTCAGTCTGGCCATCGCGTAAAACATATTCACAGCACTTCCTCAGTCGTTGCATGTTTTTCTGAAATATATAAATGAGACGCCTTTAATAGCTGTCTTCATGTCATGACCTGGGGAAAGGTGAGGGAGTGAACTTAGTTTTACGTCGCTTTTAGCAACATTCAAGCAATATCACGACGGGGGACAGCAGAAGTGGGCTTCACACATTGTACCCATGAGGAGAATCTTCGGCGTGACAAGCGGACGCTTTAACCACAAGGCTACTCAACAGCCCCTCTGAGGAAAAGGCATCAGTACATTAAAATGTGGATCCGGACTTCACATACCTTGTTCTTAACTAACCCCATTCTCTCACATGCAAGACGTTTTGCACACTCATTCAGGTCTTCCTCAAACCCTTCACTTGTCTTTATGCCCATCATGCAATCCAGAATGCAGTACACAAAATTTGGGCCCTCGCCTTCGCTGAAACAAGATTTTGCTATTTTCAATTTAAGGATAGCATGGAACATCACTATACACAAACAACAATATAAGGACTGACCTTCTTTTCTTATATACAAATGTTGGTAAAATCATTTGATTATGAATGGTCAATTGGAAACTTTAAACCAAATGCTGAGGTAAGGTTGCTAAAATGATATTATTTGTGGTAGAATATATACTAAAATATCAATAATATTTGATATTTTAGGAACCTCAGTTGGTTTAAACATGTGTATGTTTGTGTGTATGTATCGGTTTACCTTGAACAAACTACGATTGGTCTTGTAAGGTATTCAGGATTTTCCCTGACATTCTTCGTGAACTCGCAGAAGCATTTTTCGTCAAACCATTTGGAGTGGTGGTACAGATAAGTTGTCTTCGCCTTGCCATTCTGTGACAGCTTGTAATCAACAAAACGTAGCGTGGCAATGACAAAATACATGCATACTTATATCGGAGTATATTAATGAAATATGAACTAAAGTGTGCAAAAGACAAATAATGATTTGGAAATCGAAGTCATCCCACTTATCATACACAATGGTACAGACACTGCCATCCTTTGAATGCTCATGCACAGGCCCATATAAAACAGACCGTGATTGGTCTACAGAGACCCATGCTTGTCGTATGAGACGACTAACGTGATCGCGTGGTCAGACTCGCTGACTTGGTTGATACATACCATGGTATCCCAACTGCTTGGGTCGATACTCATGGCAATCACTAGATTTTCTGCTCCAGACTCGATTATTTACAGACCAGTATTGCTGAATGCGGTGTTAAACACTACACTACACTACACTACACTACACTACACTACACTACACTACACTACACTACACTACACTACACTACACTACACTACACTACACTACACTACACTACACTACACTACTCTACACTACACTACACTACACTACACTACACTACACTACACTACATAAAACATTATATATAACATTATATATTATAAAAAAATAGCCTCAGCTTTCCAACTTCAGTTTGTAGATGGGGCGAGGCAAAGAGCAAACTGGGAAGGAGGGAGAAGGGCACAGTTTGTAGCCACGGGGATACGTACAAATTTTCTAAACGTTCTGTCCCCCAAACTTGAAAACAATATTATTATGGAATTCAGTAACTCACATATTTCGGTTTCTGAATGATACTGAATAGAAATACTTTCATTCTTAACAAACTGACATCCATTCAAATAATTCGATCAAATTTGCTAACTCTTTTCTTGGAAACAAAAGCCCTGTTGATTACAGAGTCATTGTCATCAGTCATTTTCAGTTGTTCATACTTGAATTTTGACACAGGGAGCCTATTCTGACGGATACTCAGGATTTTCCTCTGTTTTCTTGCATTTACTTTTACTGGTTCGATGTTTTTGCAGATGGACTACGCTTATCGAGTTTTAACAGCTCAGTAGCGTTTATCTTAGTTTGTCATTCAGTCCCTGAAACATATGCCCAATCTAGAACATGTGGCAAGTCCAGATTACCACAGTTTCTGAAAATGAAGAAATTCTCTCAGCTCCCTGAAACATATGCCCAATCTAGAACATGTGGCAAGTCCAGATTACCACAGTTTCTGAACATGAAGAAAGTCTCTCGGCTCCCTGAAACATATGCCCAATCTAGAACATGTGGCAAGTCTAGATTACCACAATATAGAACAAACTTTATGGATAACAACTTCTTTTTATTCGTGAGTGCGACGTTTCGATACAGATTCTTGTACCGTTGTCAAGCATAATGGGACATGAAGAGGGAGTGTATATATACTGGATGTGACAATGTGACAAAGAAAACATGTCCCATTATGCTTGACAACGGTACAAGAATCTGTATCGAAATGTCGCACTCACGAATAAAAAGAAGTTGTTATCTATAAAGTTTGTTCTATATTGTACTTCCCAACTTCTAAAATGCCACTCAAAGAAGTTAGATTACCACAGTTTCTGAAAATAAAGAAATTCTCTCGGCTCCTTTTTATTATGTTTTATTAACATAAGTTAGAAACAAAAAAGGGTCGAGACACATTGAAACTGCTTTTAAACTTCAGATTTTTTTTCTCAACTTCCAAGAAAATCTTTACTTTGTGAATATATTGTATCCCCATGTGATAAACTCCGGTTGATGAACTCATGCTCTGGCACTGTCATGTTTGGCCTTGCCTGATTATGTCAGAAGTATTTTTTGCAGTTTTTGCAAGGATTTGGCAGTACTATGTACTGTGTAAATGTTGATTTCTACTTGATACCATATCGATGCATAAAATAACAAGCAAGTACATAAAGAATTAGTTTACCGTTAATGGCCAAAGTTCATAACTGTCAAATCGTCTTCTAGGTTCAACGTTGCGGAGGGGACATGAATGCCAAAAACTCAGATATCTCTCAAGCTGAAAAATGATTAATGCAAGAAAGTATCTGTATATATACGTCATATGTATGCGTCAGATATGAGGATGAAATATTTAGGAAGTTAATATAACAATATGAAAATTAAAAAATCCAAAAGGGTTCATAAGCAGACGAACAGTTACCATTTCAGCGCTTGTATGTGCAAGCAAATGATTCTATTTCTGGAGTTCTGGAGTTAAACATGCGTAATTAAGCAATACACTATAATGTTGACATTACTACTGAATCGAATGTTTTCTGGACTATGTGTCCCATTAAAGAAAAGACAATCTTCTTGAAATAGCACATACCTCGTGCTTTCTATTAGAAGATATGAAAACAATCACTTTGATGTCTTTTTCAGTAACCATCCTCAGAAATTGTTCATCAAGTTCTTGCGTGTTGGGAACTAAATAGAAGAAGGACATACATTTGTCGAATTTAAATCAAAACAGCAGGTTGGTACGTGTAAAAATATATAGGATGCATTAGTTGAGGACGCCTTATACATACTGGTCTTCATTTGAAACACTTCTGATATATGTTTTGTTCCAAATAATTAATACGTTAACGTTAAAGAAGAAATAGGGTGTTGGTGATGTAGAAAATTGAATGTTTCAACGTACGCTGAGTAAGTATGTATCTGTCTGATCCGTGAATTCCCTGGAATGAGAACATTCACTGTTTGATTGTACATGGAAATAAACTCACCATAAATGGATTACTAGTTCAGTTGTTAATCTTTGATTTTATATGAAAAGATAGCTATAATCTGCACCCCACGCCCAGGTTATGTTTTATGTTGAGTTTCTTTTCAATTTAAGTACATATCATCAACTTTTCTGCATTACAAAAAACATTCCATGTTAAAAACACGTTTACTCTTGGTAGATACCGTCAAGGGATAAGCATCGATTGATTCGTCAAGACAAAGATCTATTTTAGGAGGTCCTGGAGATGAATCCCAATCTGAAAATATTAACAGTCTCATTGATATCTGACACACGCACTCTTCGTGTTTAGAGGGGTTGTCATGTATAGTTAACAGCTGAATGCGCTCATACACATTTTCCACGAAATATCTCTTCACTAAATGTGGATATGTATAAAGACAAATTCCGTGCATCAGAGTGATGACATTAAACACTTCAATAGTTGTCATTTCAAAAATCCGTGAACAATTCCATATTTGTAATATATTTTTGCACTTGTGCCTTGCATCAATAAAAATGTGACAAGTGGGTTTAACTGAAACAATCAAAGTAACGTATTTAAACAAATTGGAGATTATAATACCTTTGTTTGTCGGTCTTTTCTTTGAGTAGTGTTTCCATGCCCAAACCACCACAAAAGATCATGACACATATTATTGCCAGAAACAGAATAACCATCGCAGGGATATTACCTGGTGAAATATAATAAACGCGTCACAATTTGATACTGGAAACCCAAAATTCAACATGCAGTTTTCATGAATATATGATTCCGATGAAAGAATGAAATTATTTTTGTTCGAAAACTTAAAATTCATGTTTTCATCCTGATCATATTTTCATGACAACTGCATGTTGAATTTTGTCAAACCCATTGTCAAACCCTTTGTCAGAAACCGGCCACAGTTCGGAGAGTTTCTGGACTTTTGGGTTTCCAGAATTCAATTGTGACGTGTTAAATGCATTGGCACAAAAAAAATAGTAGAATCATTATATATTCAATGTACACATGCTAATATAACTTACACAGCGAGCTTATGTATATTTAACGTTTTGTTTGATAATATGGCTGCTAACGTTGTAGCGTTGTCTGAATTCCGTGGAAACACGGCAATTTCATGCATGTTATTTTCATGTAAACATGGTATGGGTAAAATTCGAAATTTAAACTCAATTAAGTGTCTGTCAGGTCAGGAACGGCTATGATTTTGAAAGTGAGCCCAGAAAATTGGACACCCCAAAACATATATGTTTTATCATGATATTCCCCAGCACTTTGCAAAGTTTCATGCTTTAGTGCGGCATGTAACGATCAACCTCAAAATCGGACCTAAGCCACTGCAGTAATTAGCATGTTGAACAAGACAGAGCATTATGGCAGGAGCTCTTAACATTTCGCAGTCAAAAAAATTAGCGTATTACGATCACAATATCGATAGATGTTGATGACAGATGTCGATTTGGGCGACCAAGAGCGAAAACTGGCGCACAATATCGTTTCAGTAATACAAACGAAACCGTGGTGCTTCTTAAACTGGTTCACGATTGACAGTCCGTCACAGTACTGCAAGACGCCAGTGGAGTCAAGGGCGACAGCGCTGGACCATTCATTTATCGTTGGGCAAACGTTATGTTTTCGGACGAATCAAGGTCTATTTTTGACTTGATTCACATGTCCAACAGAGTGCGGCGTAGACGCAACTAACATTTTCATTTTGACAGAACGGTTGTTTTAGGGTGACTCAGTATTGGTGTGGGGTGGGAACACTGTGACTGGCAGAACACCTTTAAATGTTATTCACAGACGTGTCGATACAAATTACGTGACGTGACATATTGGGTCACACGTGTTGAAAATTTGCTCGCAGACACGGACATTGTTTTGTGTTTCAAGATGGCAACTCAAGAGCACACAGGGCTCGTATTATTACTGAGTGCATAACCACCATCACTCAATCCAGATTTGTCACCCGTCGAACATATCTGGGATATCCATGGAGGACGCATACGTTGTCGTCAACAACCACCGATAGTACATACATTTTGCAGAAGGGACGGAATGAAATGAACCAAGTTGACACTGGATGTTTGATTAGGAATTTGCTTCGCCGAATCTGGAATTGATTCTAATATGATTCACAAGATAGTAATGAGTTTCTCTTTTCATGGGAATGACGTGACCTGTAACGCGCTTGGGCCAATAAAGTAACAAAATCTATGGTCATTTGAGATTCAACGGCTAATGCAAATCTCAGTCAGAGCTTCCTGTTACACTGTTTATCTATTTATCTCACTAAAGATATATAATATCAAAAGTTGTGAGACTTTATTAAATACCCCCTCCTTTCTTTTATTAAAAATATATTATACAGCAACACTCAATCTAATTGCATAAGGATTGACCTGGGCAAATAGTATCATGAATGTATCTATTGTAAGCAGTTTCTTACTGGCTGTTTCTTTTTAATGCATGAAATTGCTAGAATAAGTACCTCAAAATGGCTTTAACAACACTCTACTTACACTTTTTGACCATCTCAGGACAATGTTCACATTCACAAAAGTAGCCATAATGACCAGCCTTACATCCAGTGCACTTGCAATCATCGAAATTACAATCCGTACAGTATTTTCCGCACGCCGTGTTGCAGTGGTTCATGGGTAAACAATAACGTTTGACGCACCCATCACTACAGTGCCCTGTAATTCTTTTACAGAGTTTTGTTCGTCCTTCGCTGTAGCATTTACTTGAACAATTCAATGTACAGTTTTCTCCGTACATCCCATCTTGACAATTTCTGCAAGAGCAGTTGTCCTTGTGGCAGTCATAATCACAAGTACCGATACAAGATGATGTGCAGTCCTGTCCACACTTGCCTTGTGGACATGAAGCATAAGACCCAGCAAAAAATGTCACATATATACTCATGCCAATAATGGTTGTCACCCCCTACGCACCCCAAGCCCACACACACCTCACACCCCCACCCCACATCCCCTCTCCAATTAAAAAGATTGAAGGGGGTGTCAACCATTATTGGCATGAGTATATATCGAGTTGAAAAAATGTCAGTGTTATTCTCTCGTATCTTGCCTTGTTGGTGCAATGACGTTTACATACATATTATGTATACAGGTTATATGTTCTTTCACAGTTGGCAACGAACTGACATGTAGTACCTGTAACGCGCTTGGGCCAATAAAGTAACAAAATCTATGGTCATTTGAGATTCAACGGCTAATGCAAATCTCAGTCAGAGCTTCCTGTTACACTGTTTATCTATTTATCTCACTAAAGATATATAATATCAAAAGTTGTGAGACTTTATTAAATACCCCCTCCTTTCTTTTATTAAAACTATATTATACAGCAACACTCAATCTAATTGCATAAGGATTGACCTGGGCAAATAGTATCATGCATGTATCTATTGTAAGCAGTTTCTTACTGGCTGTTTCTTTTCCATGCATGAAACTGCTAGAATAAGTACCTCAAAATGGCTTTAACAACACTCTACTTACACTTTTTGACCGTCTCAGGACAATGTTCACATTCACAAAAGTAGCCATAATGACCAGCCGTACATCCAGTGCACTTGCAATCATCGAAAATACAATCCGTACAGTTTTTTCCGCACGGCGTGTTGCAAATGTTCATGGGTAAACAATAACGTTTGACGCACCCATCACTACAGTGCCCTGTAATTCTTTTACAGAGTTTTGTTCGTCCTTCGCTGTAGCAATTACTTGAACAATTCAATGTACAGTTTTCTCCGTACATCCCAGCTTTACAATTTCTGCAAGAGCAGTTGTCCTTGTGGCAGTCATAATCACAAGTACCGATACAAGATGATGTGCAGTCCTGTCCACACTTGCCTGTTGGACATGAAGCATAAGACCCTGCAAAAAATGTCACATATATACTCATGCCAATAATGGTTGTCACCCCCTACGCACCCCAAGCCCACACACACCTCACACCCCAACCCCCATTAAAAAATTTGAAGGGGGTGACAACCATTATTGGCATGAGTATATATCGAGTTGAAAAAATGTCAGTGTAATTCTCTCGTATCTTGCCTTTTTGGTGCAATGACGTTTACATACATATTATGTATACAGGCTATATGTTCTTTCACAGATGGCAACGAACTGACATGAAGTAAATGTTTGAAACTAATAGTCTGCCCACGTACCTAGTACGAAGACAAGGATCAGTCCCAATCCAGCATAGACCATGATGCGTCATTGTTAGCTGAAACAAAATGATAAACTGTCTGATAAACAAGAACTATAGTTTGGCATGAAATGCATGTGGACCCGGTTTTTTGTAAATATCTCTTCATCCAATGACCCAATCGATCTCAAACTGTGCAAGTGGATGTTTTGTCAGACAACCTAATCACATTGTAAATCACCGATTTTATGCATTTGTATTAAAGAATCTGTCTATGTAACTGTCAACAAAATAAACAGCAGAACGCAGAAGGCTTGCAGAGGGAGGGAGCCAATGACCTGTAACAGCGGTAGTGTGGGGTCATAAAGGTAAATGCACATGCAGTTCATGATAGTTACCTGTGCACACACTGCACAGTGATGGACCGTTTGGATCATTCACATTGACTACTTCTATCTGTCATCATGAAAGCTTATTCAGATGATGCTAAACGTTTAATTAGCAATGTGTTTAATGTTTTTTAAAAAGAGAGCAAACGTAGCGAACCGATTTATAAGGTGTCGGATTACATGAAACGTACAACTTTCGCTCTTGGCATGAAAAAGAACATCGTGCTAACAATTGTGAAAAATAAACCAACAACCAATAAACAAAACCTTGTGCAAAAAGGTAGGCATCCAAAGTTATATTCTTTTGACATCAGGGTCATCAGCATAGCTGACCTACATTGACGAACGTTGACCTTTATGACCCCACACTGCCGCTGTTACAGGTCATTGGCTCCCTCCCTCTGCAAGCCTTCTGCGTTCTGCTGTTTATTTTGTTGACAGTTACATAGACAGATTCTTTAATACAAATGCATAAAATCAGTGATTTACAATGTGATTAGGTTGTCTGACAAAACATCCACTTGCACAGTTTGAGATCGATTGGGTCATTGGATGAAGAGATATTTACAAAAAACCGGGTCCACATGCATTTCATGCCAAACTATAGGGGTGATCTGTTTTGAAGTGTTGTCAGTGAACACGGGTTTAATCGTGTGGTGATTTAATGGATGTGATCGCGATACCTGGAAGGTTCATATATATTATACAGCTACAGCAAAAAGGGGCATACATTGACATATTTCAGTTGTTGTCATTCATCAATGGGTTAGTTAGAATTGACAGACTTTGAAAGTTCAAATAATGTTTGCATAATGATACACGCTATGTAGTTTAGTGCTACACAAAGCTTGGTCGACATTCTTGTCCAACATATCAAAATTACAAAATAGTTCCTCCATTGATAATTGTCATTTCGCAATGTGGGAATGAGTTTGTATCTTTAACCGTCCGGTATTTAACATGTTCAGACAATTTACACGGTTAATGTTACCTAGTTATTTTTACATCTGTATGGCAATATTTTGTACATACATTACGCATGTTGATTTCCTTAGATACAGTATCTTGGTGGTCAGAACTACAATAGTCTGTAGGGGAAGTAAACCCCCAATGTTCAAACCTGAGCTATATGAGCTAACCTTCACGAAGATCAATAGAGCAACACACTTCATTGTTGTTACTTGTCGCATTAACTGCGCAATGAACAACAATGACAAAACAGTTGAGAATCAATAATCTTGAGCGTGAATTGCGGTAGTTATGACACAATATCGGCAAGATCAACACCATGGGACAAAGTACAAGGCTTGATGCGTTGTACTGAATAAGCCTTTTCCTTTAGACAAGCAGAAAATATTCTGGGTCCAATAAACACTTCCATGTAGGGTATACTTTTCATGCTAAAAATGTATGTACTATTTATAACATGTTTTAATGTATTGTTACCGTTGAAAGCTAAAAGTATGAATGTGAATCTATTATCATCATTTAAAAATGAATACCAAGACGTACTGTTACGTGTCGGTTATTCATCATATCTCCTCCAATCAAACGGTTAAGATACAATTGCTGTGTAGGCCGCAGTTATCCTGGTAAATCAGTTTTTACCTGATTTAGGTGCGTCACGACAAAACTACAGGTTTTCCATCAAGCTTCGTGCGAAATCCCATACAGGGAAGTGAACGCGCAACCTCGCTGACAAAGCGTGACTTCCCCTCAACTTCCCCATGAAAGCATGGTTATACCAGATACATATTACAGATGAACAATGTGTAGGATTTAAATGATCCAATACCAACTATTTGGACCTGAGGAAAGGTTTATAGTCAAAGAAAAGGGAAAAAATCGTCACGTCCCTGTTGTTTAACTCTGACTTCGTCGATGAAAATCTACCCTTGGATTATTCATCTAAGTTTCCATTAAGTATATGTTCTCATTAACAGTTTGAAAAGTTTATACAAGCACAAGAAACGTTTCTTTGTGGAAACGAGGCTTCCATTACTCACCTTCCGTTGCCAATTGTAGCTATAAGTGACTCAAAGAAAGTACGTGGATCAAACAAAGTTGATCACGTCATTCCTCGGAAATGGGACAAAAATAGTTCCAACTACACGTATAACAGAATGTGTCTTGTCTTACTGAGGCATAACGTCACACTCTCTGCCCATGAATTACACCTCTGGCTGTATACAATATACACACTTGTAAATAAACAGGAACAATTTTCACGTCGCCAGGTGAGTCTTCGTGTAATAGTGGTGTACTCAATCCCTTTGACCTATCTTGATGCTTAACACATACTCAGTATGTTGATATCTGCCTGCTGTTATCATTCCAAGAATCCAAACAGCAAAATCATTACAGAATATTAGGATTATGACTGATTCATTCATGTATTCAAAGTAAAACTGTTCGATGACAACAGTTAACGCAATGATGGTGTAACGTCTGTAATAGGTGGGTCATGTAATTCTCAGAAACAAGTCTCTTCTCGGAATTTCTCCACGCAACAAACATGTTAACGATTAGCTGCAGTAACACTGGAATCTAAAAATAGCAATGTCAGTAAGACTGTAGAGTAGTGTAGGAAACGACTCAGACACTGAGGCAGACACTTGATACTGGCATAAGCAAGATTGACATCACCCACATAAACAATACACACGGAGTTAAAAAAGAATGTATGTATGCATGTATGTATGTATGTATGTATGTATGTATGTATGTATGTATGTATGTATGTATGTATGTATGTATGTATGTATGTATGTATGTATGTATGTATGTATGTATGTATGTATGTATGTATGTATGTATGTATGTATGTATGTATGTATGTATGTATGTATGTATGTATGTAGCATTTATTCCAGCAAAATATATTTGAACATTTATAAATTAACATGTATTGTTATATTGCACAAAACGCCGATCATGTTTGTAGCTATATCTATAGGCTTGCAATAGCACTCGATTATAAGGGTTAATCTGAGCAAACTAAAGTCCGAGTTCCCAATCAAATAACAGTTGTTACAAATGTTAACTTGTTGTGTGTATTTGAAACTCGGGGTCTTTATGTTGTTGTGGTTTTCATTCTTGTTGTAATTTCATTATATTGGCGTCACTTCATTCTTTACAAATGCTTTTAGAAATTATTATCATATACCGATGCAATGGGACATGTTGCACATAAACGCAAAACATGTTGCAAATAATAGAACAAATTTCAGTACAGGAATGAGGAAAGATTTTTTATATACTTCCTCAAAACACAGAAAAACAACAACGGCAATGCAATGGTACTTCGTCCACAACAACATTTTAAAGCACACCTTTGTTGGGAATATGCCAGCACGATAGCTCAGAGTAGCCGGACAACAATATTCGATCGAGCCGAACATATAATGTTTAAAGTTAACCGATGTCAATAATCTGTGAGGAACAGGGTTCTGGATAGGAATTACGCGTTTATATGCATTATTGCGAATCACACTGAAGTGTTTGCTTGGTGTACCAATTATTGCTTGTAATGAAACACAACAGGAATAAGGGGACGTGACGTGACCTGTTCTGTACCCGACACCGCGCTATGTCCACAGATAATTATCACATTGCATTTGTCTAAAAATGCTAGATTGATATTAAACTGACTTAAATGGAATTTTAACCTGGAACTACCTTTAGACTGATTTAATGCTATTGTGGCCTTCAATTTACTATCAGTAAGAAACTACGCAATGGATAGACCATTTCTGGGAATGTGGTTTCTTCTCAGCTTTGCCAAATGATTTCACGTTAAGTGGAATCTGTTTTTCTGGATGACCAATGAATACTTTTTGTATCAAAGTTATGGACCTTAAAGGTGGAAGACTATTGTCTTCCACCTTTAAGGTCCATAACTTTGATACAAAATGTTTTCAATGTAATAATATCAAGCAGTATAAATGAGTTGAAAATGTTGTGTTACCAAACAGCCAATATCCTAAATCCATAAATTTCATGATATAAAATCCCGTTAACAAGAGGATTAAACACTGTGAGTTTTTTTCGTAATGCAATTGAACGTTTACAGATAGTATGCTCTTACTTTTTGACGGAAAGGAGTTGTTCTCTTTTGGAAGAAGCCGGCTTAAACAATATTGTGACCTTCGTTGCATTAAGTTTTAACATTATTTATTGTATTTAAAACATATATAATATTGTATACCTACATATACAAGATAGCAAATACGACAGAAACAATAATTTCTAGTATGGTAACAATGCCAAAACAATAATGTATAACATCTAACGTATACAACAATAACATCGTCGGCTTAAATCAACGATTTAAAAAATGTATCATTTCATTAAATGTTAAATGTATATACGCTCATTATACTGCTAACTATATGCATGTGTGTGCCTGCAGTTCAGACCTAAGACGTTTGGGCGTAATTTAGAAAGCCTAGGACACGATGACTTTGTATGTCAGAAACCCCCTGTGATACCCGAACGTTGTAAATATCAGCCACAGTATGTGTTGCTGCATTGCGTAATATCAGTCATGTGACTTGTCAACGATCATGCGTTCAGGCAGGTTATACTGGCTGGTTATAATAAACACACGCTATAAGCGCCAAAAATAACCGTAGCTGTGTCGACAATGGATGACAGAAGCATTACTATTACCAAAGCTTGTGTAATAGTAATACTCACAATCTGCAATCTAGGTGTCTCCTAGAGGGGGTATTCGCGTTAAGGCGACTTTTTAGTTTCAGGTATTCGCGTTAAGGCGACTGGCGAATGAGCACTCCCAGAGTAGTACCGAGCCTAGTAAAGGTAAGACATATTTTTTTCTATCAAAACCAAAGAGTCGTTCGAGGGACCTTGTCATAGTTAGCTTTTCTTTTCTTTATCAAACACGTATATTTCAGACAGACAGGCAAGTTTATTCAAAATGTATATTTCGCAAGAAAGACAAGTTGAAATAAACAGTAAGTGAAATTGTAGCGTGTTATTAACGTTGTTTCAGACGGTTACCAACGACAAATTCAAATGATAGCATCTGCACACTTGCTCTACAACATTTGAATGACCATACTAGTAGGTCAAGGTTACACAGAGGGGAAGAGATACTTAATAAGGGGAATTTCACATTGTATAGCAGTTACTGCTGTAGATACAAAATATTGGAAAAGGTAGCTAACATTTTATGTAGCATTTCTGACCAAATCCAATTCTAAACTTTTAAATTTTCCATTAATACACTAACATTTTAAAACATAAATAGGTCAACATGTAAATGACAGGTTTACCATTCCATAACGTAAATTTACTCAAAGAGAGTAACATGAAACGTAAGATATATAGGTGTACGTGCCATTGCATCAGGATAGAGTAAGTACGCAGAGAAGACCAAACAACAAAGCAAACATGTGAATGTCATGTTTTGAATACAGCTCTGAAACACAAGGATTTGGTTCTTGGTATACTATTCCCAGGACTGTTGGTTCATTAGGGTCGTGTCCAAACATTAATGTTTTTGAAACATCAAAATAACTCTGCTTAAAACTCATTTTAATATATTTAGTGTGTTGTTAGCCGTATTCCATATTCCATTTGGCCATATCTGCAGCAAGATGATGTTCTGCAAGAATAAGTCAATGAACAACCTATTTCTGAAAACTGTACAACGACAGTGAGTAAGAACAGTATTTTCTGGCAACCGAGTAGACACACACAGACACAGACACACACAGACACAGACACAGACACAGACACACACACACACACACACACACAAACACAAACACAAAACATACATACATACATACATACATACATACATACATACATACATACATACATACATACATACATACATACATACATACATACATACATACATACATACATACATACATACATACATACATACATACATACATACATACATACATACATACATACATACATACATACATACATACATACATACATACATACATACATTCATACATACATACACACACACAAAACATACAGATATACATACATGCCTACATACATATACACAGACACACACAGACAAGCACACACATATATATGTATATACCAAAATGCAGTTTTGATGCTAAGACATATACAGCAATGGAGCCACAAACCTTCATTTGACAAATTGATTAAATGTGGTATTGGGAAATACAGCTACGAAGTTTTCTGTTGGTTATGTATTATATATTTACAAAGTGAGATGTCACTTTTCAAGTTTTATCGATCTTGAAAGAGTGCAAATTACAGCCGATACTTCTTTATATGGCAAAAATCGATTAGTCATTATTTATAATTGATTAAAGAACAACCAAAACAGTGAAATAAGAGAGTTTATGTTAATGGAGATTAACCTGGACTGTATAACATTGGTTAAAACTGTAAAATAATGTAGTCGAGTTGGTCATAGGGAATTATAAAATGCCAGAGAATAGTCACTCTCGAGTTTCTTCTAAATAGAATCCACAAGTTTGTAATCAAACTAGGTGATGACAAACATACCCATATCATCTGTCAGTATTGCATTTATTTTTACTCCACACAGGTATTCCGGGAACAGGTAATGGTCGATAACACCTCTAGTTTACTGCAAGCTAAATTTAGACAGATTTTTGTAATCGATAGTGCTTTCTGAACTTCACTTTCAATCAAAATTACAGGTTCGGCCTCAACGGTGAAGTTAATATCGTAGCTGCATAAATTCAAAGAGGACAGATGTTTCGGGTTGATATTCCAATACAGGATATGCTGATCGGATAGACACACTGAGTTGTGTTTATACAATCATCGTTTCTTACATTAAATCATTGACCAGAGTACTGTTGACTTTCAAAATGATAAATCCAATCCATTATAACTGTTGATTATACGTTTCATTAAACCCCATCTGATTTAAAACATCATATCAACTTAACTTACCCCAAAGCTACCGAGTATGCAGTTTTCACGCGTGGTTGTAGAGCGGCGATAGTGAGTTATGAGTGATAGTGAGGCGATAATATCGATTCCACCCAGCATGCTCTACTATGCCGGAACAATACGTCACTGTATTATGTTACAAGGATATACACAACAACAACATGTAATGGCCGAGGCGATCATTGAGAAATATTCAGTGGTAATCATTCCTGTATTTACAGGTAGGAACTGATGAACTATTACCCTTTTCGATGTACATGTGTAGTTTCCTTACGTGTATGGCAATTATACATAACAATGGCATTACATTGGTTTCACATATTGGATAATGTTGTCGACAATTTGTGCAACCAGATTGCACTCAAACTGTAATGCAACCATGCATTATGATGAAGCCACGGTGTTATTGCAGTTGATTCTAAGACAAGAATACATTCTGTAGTAATTATGCAATCGGGAGATATATCAGAGTCAATCATTGTTGATAAGATAATAATGAATACTTTGAGAGTACACCATCACTTGCACTTCCTTATGACCATAGTGGGCCAACCATAGTTGTTTCTACAGAAATCGCTCTTGAAAGATACTTGGCGTATAACGTGAAATTTCCATGTGTACGATTTTCATTTCCAAAACCAAACCAAACAAAACCAAAAACAAGAAAAAAAAACCGGCTAGAAACAAATACTAAACAAATGAGTGATGCAAGATGATTGTCAACATTAATGGTCTACATTAATTAATAAATCATCTTGAAAACTGTCAAAATCAAGAATGACACACCATGCACGAATATGGGTGCGACATGGTTGTGCTTTCATAAAATCGCTTATACTTTCTATAAAAATTTAAAGTTCAGGTTCCCCCCTACTTTCGCTAAGGGTATATATCAAAAGACATCTTCTCTATTAAATAATGCTGCCTATTTTTGAGTCATTATAAATATAGGGAAAATTTCTATATTGTTCGTATCCATAGCGATAAAAGCATCCAGTCTCCATACGACGAGGTAGACCCCGGTAGCATTGTTAGGATCTTAATCGAAATAAACTCGTCGAACACATTTTCTAGGCCACTTGTTTCGGAGAAATCTATCTTTCCTCGGGAATAGGACTCATCTAGGTCATTGAGGCACTCACATACATGTCTAGCTAACATACAGAGCGTTCACTGACATGAACGCTATGCAGCACCTCCATAGGCCGCAATGGTGGAAATCCTTTGTCGCACTTTCGCGCACTCGTTACGACTTTTGCGCTCGAAAAACTTATATGAATTACTTCTTTGTACTTATACCTACACGTGCACCATATTTTCGTTATCAAAATATCCAAAAATATATATTTACAAGCCATCAAACATCTCAGTCGATCGCTCACATATGAGCGGGGCCATTTTGAATCACGTGACCTGTGACGCGAAGGGGATATCCCTCCCAAAAATAGTAACACACGTGTTCCATACCTGGTTGCTTGTTGACAACACATTTTCATACATTTTAGGCAATTAAAACGATTGTATGGAGATTTTCGTTTCCAATCTAGACTGACTGACCACCCCTGCTTTTTCAACAGTTGTTTTCAAAGGAATTGCTGGTGACTTTTCAGTGCTTCATATAATATAAGATTATTGCTGTCACTTTCACAGTTCCATGGGTGTCTCTGTACTACTCCTGAATATTTGCCTACAAAACACAGTTTACTAATTGAATTTAGGACTTAAATATTTAATGAGTTCACGAATTAATTATCTATAAATTTCACGTATACCCAAAAACCTTAAATATTTCTCAGTTCACAACTCTCCTACCTTGAATAGTATTTTAAATATTTCCATGTTGTATTAGGTCTCAAGCACCAGCTACAAACCTTGACAAAATCATCTATTCATTTCCGTATTAGCAACCAAGTGGCCAAAAA
This sequence comes from Haliotis rubra, assembly GCF_003918875.1. Classification (NCBI taxonomy): domain Eukaryota; kingdom Metazoa; phylum Mollusca; class Gastropoda; order Lepetellida; family Haliotidae; genus Haliotis; species Haliotis rubra. Next base: position 81,080 of record NW_025765701.1, on the reverse strand, counting down.
GTGTTATTTGTCATCATGAATTATTAACAAATACTGAAATAAGGGGATACATCAATAAATCAATTGTTGAATGAGGGGATCATTCAAATTACAGCTGCCAAATATCATACTTAAACTCTTGTGCATACACCATTGGACAGAAGGCTTTGATTTGTTAGGTCAACTGAAGAAAATTCATTTGCTAACATTACAGTACCTCTTATCTTTTGACAGCAAAAATAGCAGGCTTTCCACATTATCAATGAAGTGTTAGTTTAGAAAGTCTGCTTTTCAAGGTGCAATAATTAGATGTTTATTGAGAACATTAAAGAACCACTAAACTTTGTTTTTTGTTACTCTTTTAACCATTACATATGAAAGATTTGTGGTTAGTCTTATGCGGAACACCAAATTTATTCTTTAAAAACTTGTGGTTAATTAATACCGAGCGATTAAAAGTGGCCAAAAAGTCGCCTGCTTCCCTTTCGCCCGCCAACGAAACCACAGACAGGTTACGTAACTCTGTCGCCAGAGCACTGCAGTGACGTCATATGAGGAACGATTTTCAGTTAGTTGTATAGAAAATGTGTAGCACGCTCATCATTTTGATGATTTCTCGACATCAACGACGACATGCCGAAACGTTGCTTTGTCGTCAATTGCTCCTAGGGGTCGGGCGATAGTGTCCCCATGCACAGATTTCCACAGGACCCCGCAGTTCGTGCTAAATCGGTTATCTTTGTGAGTGCGAAGCGAGCGTTGTGGAAGCCTGAAACATATCTTATTTGTGTTCAGATCGCTTCACGGAAGTTAAAGAATCAAAACTACTTACTAGTTGTAGTAAAATATGCATATGATTGATGACCATAAAGATTTTCTATGAGACAACTTGTAACATAACGATTTCTTCCTCGGAAGTGAGGTTGTGGTCGAAGTAACAATAATATTGTAAGTAGTATTATATTGACACCCACCTCGCTGCCACGAGAGAAATTGTTATGTTATACGCTATGTCATGCAAAATATCCTATTGGCCATCAATAAAATACATATTTTACTACCAGTAGAAAGTAGTTTTGATTTTGTAACTCGGTGAAAACAAACCTAAATACCATTTATCCTCAGACTGGCGGATGTTCCCGACAGGGCGCCGCCATTTTTAAAAATAAAAAAATCTGTTAGAATTAATGAGATTATAGTTTGTTTTCATCAAGTTAGAAAATCAAGATTACTTTCTACTCGTAGTTAAATATGTATTGGAATCATAACCAAACGGATTTGCATGACACAACTTATAACATAACGATTTCTTCCACGGAAGCGAGCCGGGGGGGTCGAAGTCACAATACTGCGCGATACATTTCTTGCTACATTCCCATGGTTAATGTCCACTCACCAGTATGTAGATACTAGTCAATGTGCGTCTTTATATTTGGTCTTATAATCCTAATTAGTTTATTATCATACTTGTATGCATTTTGAAACTAAATAAAAAGCAGACGATCTGCTGATACTTATAGTGAATTTATAACAGAACTGTAATATCTAGACATTTTATAGTTTGCCAATGTGAATCATAATTCGCACACACACCCTAGTGCATGTTGTCTGTCTCATTACACTTCACGGCGAAAACAATGATTCTGTTGAATGCTACGACAAATGAATACAAACAAAATGCAAATATTAAAATTAAAATAGATTAAAGTTATAGGAACAATATCAGGCCATTACCTTGTTCGGGGAATGCATCCATCAATATCCACAAAACTGTTCCAAATGATGTGTCTTTTAACAGTTTAATATACGAAAAGTGATAAATCTTTTCAGGTATTGGTGTATAGTCTCATTGGTCACCCAAGATAGCACACCTGGCAACTAATTGCATAATGTCCGCCTTTCTTTAAAAACAGTAATTTAGTTAGCCAATAATGGGCAATCAATCAATGTATTGCCGGTTAATCCTTTGAAAGAAGGACGTTGTTTTTACGCAGACACCGACACGACAGAGTGTATTCAGTATAGATTAGTAAATCTACATACATAAACACTACCTTTTGACAATTCCGCTGTGTAAGATAAAAGTAATTAATCAATCAGCGTGTTATCGGTTAATCCTTTGATCGATGTTTATAATGTTGAATATTTACTCCAGACACAAGAAATGCCAAATGGGAACCTTTGTCGGGTAATCTACGTGTGTTACCACTAATTATACCTGTTATAAATTCATTAACTGACCATCAAGTGAAATAACATGTGTAGGTTTATACCACCTAACACGGGTTACAACAAGAGAGTATGAATTTCTTGTATTGCATGTGAAAACTTATGGGCCGACACTGTTTTGAGAATACAAACAGATTTTTACATGACATGATTAAATATCGAGGTAAAAAAAACACAGAAATGGGATCAATTGGGATCAGTCATTATACAAATAGGGCCTAACGACACCAAGCGATTTTGACAGAATCGTCTATGAAAACAAGTTGTAACTCGGAAACTAGGCAAAGCAGGAGACAAAATTAAATGACAGTAGATTGTGAGAACATATAGCTTTCATTTTCCACAACAATTGTCACGATTTCAGGTTTATACAGGCCTGTAAACAAGATAATTTAACCCCCTAAAATGTAGATGAATTCTGCATCGGCCCTCAAAGCTATTCCTCATATGACGTCACAGAGGCGCGCCGCTCTGATTGGTTGAAATTTCGTTCGCGGGTGAGAATTGTGCACTGTTGTCAAAAAGGTCGATTTAAGTCAATTAAAGGTCGAAATGAGTAGTTTTAATGACGGGGTTTCATTTATAACGATGCCAGTTAGTGATTTATGTATTTGTACCTCCTAGGGTTTATGTGACCTTTAACAATGATAAGGATATGAAATTGTGCATGAAGTTTAATCTTTTGAAGGTATAAGTTTAAACTCATGTTAAATTAAAGTGATAATTAATCATTAACATTGATATGCACTTTATTTACTGGTATTCAAGGTTGAAAGTTGAGAGAAGAAACCATGGATGACACTGTCTGTGCCCATTGCAAGGGCAAGTTCAAGAGAAAAACAAAGGGATGGAAGAGATATAGTTACAGCTTAGTGTTTGACGACATGTCTATTTTTTTGTGAAACTCACTGCTATAACTTATCAAAACAAGAGTCATCAAAAGATGACAAATCCCCCTAGGCTCCAGAAATTTGAAAGAACATCTGACGGTTACTGATAGTCCAACTTGATCTTTTTTACTTAGTCCAAATTGTTTCCATGGAAATCATGAAAAATATAAATACTAAAACTTTGCAAATAACAAAAGGCACTACTTCAAGATCTGTCTCATACATCTGCTACGTTTTGTTGAAAGATAATGAAAGGTTTTCGATGGTTGCTCCGGAAAAGAAGTCCACATCCTTTCCATGGAACCGAGAAAATTAAAAATGTCAAAAATCTGCAAATAGCCAAGGCACCACTAAGGTTCTGATTGATATTTATACCAATTTGTGGTGAAAAATATTGAACGGTTTTACAGTTCTGCTCCGGAAAAGAACACTACAACCAATTTCAGTCAAAGTCGAAATTGTTGCCTAGGAAACACACACAAAAATATTTTATACAGAAATCCCAAACTACCAAAAGGCACCAGTACACCACCAGATCTATCTCTGTGCCAAGTTTGGTGAAGAAATAGTAAACGGTTTTGAAGTTCTGCTCCGGAAAAGACGAATGTGCACGGACGGACCGGCGGAGCGCATTTTAATAATTGTATTAGTATTTGTTCATAACTCATGATGAAAAACACATTCCCTTGATGTAATCAACATCTAATCTCCTATCCAAGGAGGAAATAAATATGATGATGAAGGTAGGAGAAATGTGAAATGAGAAATATTTAAGGTTATATGGTACAAATGAAATTTATAGATAATTGATTCGTGAACTCGTTAATGATTTAATTCCTAACTTCTAATAAGTCTTATTAGTAAACTGTGTTTTGCAGGCAAATATTCAGGAGTAGTACAGAGACACCCATGGAACTGTGAAGGTAACAGCAATAATCTAATATTATATGAAGCATTGAAAAGTCACCAGCAATTCCTTTGAAAACAGCTGTTGAAAAAGCAGGGATGGTCAGTCAGTCTAGATTGGAAACGAAAATCTCCATACAATCGTTTTAATTGCCTAAAATGTATGAAAATATGTTGTAAACAAGCAACGAGGTTAGAACACGTGTGTTACTATTTTTGGGAGGGATATCCCCTTCGCGTCACAGGTCACGTAATTCAAAATGGCCCCGCTCATATGTGAGCGATCGACTGAGATGTTTGATGGCTTGTAAATATATATTTTTGGATATTTTGATAACGAAATATGGTGCACGTGTAGGTATAAGTACAAAGAAGTAATTCATATAAGTTTTTCGAGCGCAAAAGTCGTAACGAGTGCGCGAAAGTGCGACAAAGGATTTCCACCATTGCGGCCTATGGAGGTGCTGCATAGCGTTCATGTCAGTGAACGCTATGTATCTTAGCTAATACATGTCATGCGCAGTCTGTAGATAACACTCCCGTAGCACACTTGCATGTCGCACGTTTGTGCAGCGATATAGAATGATTAACGTGTTTTACGATGCAGTAATAATATATTTTCCTTTCTATCAAGTTCAACACTTGCCTTGCTTTACATTATCCTTTTTAGGTTGCAAGGTAATTGATGTTAAATGTACATATTTGCAAAGAAATGCTCACTGTGACTAATTTGTAGCTACCTAACCATAATTTAGGAATGCAATGAAGACTTGAATTTAAACACTTACATAATCATTTTCACGGATACCAGGTTTTTTTCCAGATCACTTCTACTCTAACATTTGTTGGAAATATATATATTACACAAGTAAGTGTGTCATATGACTTATACGAAACAAGTGTGAAATTTTGTATTGCCCGAGCGAGAACGAGGGCAATACACTATTTTGCACGAGTTTCGTATAAGTCGTGTGGGACACTTGCGAGTGTAATAATTTCTTTATTATCTATTTTATTCATGACTGTACATTTGTGCAGTAAAACACGGTAAGCAAGTGTGACTGCCCTGTTCATTGACGTCACGTTCAATTGTTTAAAGACGTCACAGACGACTAAATACAGAAATACAGAAACAGTGGTTGCTATGCAAAAGTGATATGTGCACATGCGCACATATGACATATATGACACTGGTTCACCTTATGGATAATATATACTATTATTCATTCATCTGTTGACAAGCAAGGATTTAATTGTATGATATTCTGTGATGTCTCCAAACCATTTTGTTAGCTTTGCAAAAGTGGGTTACTACATAAACTTTAAAAAATATACATTTCGAGGCCGCAACAAAACGTAATTGTAAATGGTAGTGACCTCAGCTAGGGCATATATACACCACTCATAATAATGTTAAAAAATTCACCTCGTTTATTTGCAGATGACAATTACATTGGTCTGTTTGAATTATCCACTTGGAAATATCTTTGAATCAAGATCTATCTACGGTCTGGCCATATTGGCATTATGTGATAATCTGCATCTTAAATGATATTTTCTTTACGAACACATAAATATCGAAAAATCACCATTATCTCAAATCTACATTATTTCCATACAACCTATTACACGACCAAGCATCCGAAGCCTGGGATGACTTTGAAAAGAATATAGATAAAACTGTGTGTTTACGCAGAAGTAAAACAACAAAACTGTACATTAACTGACAACAACCTCTGTCCAGGTTACCCGTGAAGGTCCGGGTTAGAATGAGCTTTCAGTAACCCATGTTTGTAGTAAGAGGCGACTAACGGGATCTTGTGGTCAGGCTCGCTGGCTTGGTTGACACGTGTCATCGGTTCCCAATTGCGCAGATCGATCTTCATGCTGTTAATCACTGGATTGTCTAGTCCAGACTCGATTATTTACAGACCGCCGCCATATAGCTGTAATATTGCTGAGTGCGGCGTAAAACTAAACGCACTCACTTACTCGGTCCAGATTACTAGAAAGACCTTTTACCACCAAAAGTAACTAAGATTAGTCTCCGTAATCTTAGAAACAGGAACAGTATTGGTATTCCACACACTCTAAACCTACCCACCAGCACTCTTTTATATCCGTCTATTCTTATCCGTGTAGACTCACGCTGTGGAATAGAATTTCTTCTACACTAAGTCCTTCATTGGACAGAAAAGCAACGTTAGTTTGTTTGTTTTTTGTCAGAAAACCTAAATCCATTGTAAAAATTAGAACTGCAATATTACTATTTTACGATATCCAGGCAACAAGTGCATGCTTATGGCGCTGGTGGTATTTCCCTCGATCATTGGATGTGAATCTCAACGGCACATCGTATTATCAATGTCAATTCCCTGGGAAGTATACAACTCTTGCAGCCACTAGGCGCACCGAGTTAGTGTTGCTTTCTCATCCTAACGAAGTACCCATTCACAGCTTGGTGGACTGAGACACATAGTCACAGTACTTTGTTCAAGTTCACTGCACGTTGCTGTACACGCAACTAGGTGTTTGCACGTCTTCATGTAGCCTCCATTTGGTCATATACCAACGGTATATTCGTGGTTTGTTTTAAGTGCACAGGGATGTGTACTGTATACTAGGGATTGTGACAACACTGAAAGAGTCTGCACACAAATTTGACTCTGTAGTGATCACCAAGTCCACTACGATGTTGACCACTAGTGGAGTTAGTCGCGGCTCGCACCTTGTAGTAATTACGCCCCAACCCACGGTTTTTAGGTAGACCCTAGGTAAGGCTGTGTTATACTAACAAGATGGCTTCCACGAACTCGCTGTGGCGATCGGCTGTCTCCGGTACTTTCCGTCTAGTCCTCAAACTTCCGGTTGACAGCTCCGATCACCACATCCCTCCCTGTTTTATAGGCCCCTTCCCGCGGAATGAACGCCATCACCCCCCTCTTGTAGGATTCGTCACTGAGGGGTTTCTTTATGAATGTCCACTTGGGGGAATCACTTTCTATCCCCCAAATTCCCAGGGTCAGACCCCGCATCACACAGTTCATCGGAGCCAACAGTTCCCTGCTCACCAGATTTAATTTCCACCCGCGCCTCAGGTGGGTCAGACAGTCCCTTGCACTTCATTTTTCAATTTCCATCTTCCTATGAGATGGGGCACCTAGTCCATCACATAAGTACCTGGTCTTCCACCCCCTCCTTGAGGTGGAACCATCCAAACCCCTCACTCGAGGTTCCCTTTCCGCCTTTCTTTTAGGTGGAACCCACTGCCTTCCACCAATGTCCATGCCGCCTCCCCTTTGTCGAGGAGTGGTGTTCCGGCCCCCCTCCCGGAAAAACAGCTGAGCCGCATTCTCATTGGTGGATGAGAGCAGCTCCTCCGTGGTGACCCCTCTGGCCTCTGCCACCAGGTCGGCCACCAAGCACAGCAATGCCGGGGAGTTCACCCTGTACCCCTCGGGTGGCATGTAAGGGGAGTCGGTTTCCAGCAGTATCCGGTCCCTGGGTACCCCAACCCCCAACCCCACCCCACCCCCACACTGGCCTCTACATCACCTGCGGACAATCACTGCCATCCCAGCGGGAACATGTGGTAGCAACTCCTTTAGGACGAGCTCTTGCTTCCTCCATTCCTAGGCTGGGTGGAGCCCCGCGACTGTGGGGTACCTTGTGTCGGCGCTGACCCGGCTAGGATAGGTGGGCGGGTCACAGTGTACTTACACACCCCACACTGGCAATTGTCCCAGGGGGTGATTGACTTCAGGAACTGTCGCCAACAGATCTGGGGTGGTCCCTTGGGGTGCCCGGCCGAACATCGCAGCCCACGTTCGGTCCAGATGGAAATGGGAGTCAAACAGATGGTTCAGCATGATTGGCTCCTGGGGAATCCTCTCCTGCATCGGCCCCTCCGCCGATGCCTCCCCTCCAGAGGCGCCCTCTTGTTCTTCTGGCCACCGCTCCGTCTCTATGACGGCTCTCTGATACCTGGTAGTCTCCTGGTCTGTATCTGGCTCCAAATCCGGCTCTCTTCATCCTTGAGGGAGCTCCCGATCCTCGGGCAACCACATGGCTTCCGGAGCATCCACCTCTAAGAGGTCTTGGTCCCATTCTTGAGGGGCCTGGCTTCGGGCAGTCCAGCGAGTGTGGGACGGCACGGCCACCAGAAAAAGACGGAACTCCCTTTGTCTGTCCGGGGCTACAAAATTCAAGAGGTGCAGCAGCACCCTACACTGCTTCAAGCAGGCCGGGGAGTTAAGTGGCTGCAGAGCAAATTTCACTGGCATCTGCCATCCCTGGACCCGACACAAATGCCACATCCCCACAACTGAGCTTTTGTGGATCGTGCAGTCCCTGGATAACCTCACTTTCCTATTAAAGAAGAGGTAAAGATCTTCCAAGGTGGCCCCAAGTCCCAGGATCCACGTCCCCAGCTGACGTAGTCCCTGGACCACCTTCTCGAGGACTTCCTTTTCGGGGGACTTCCCCTGAGGGTACCTCGCCCCAAAGTAGCGTGGAAGATGTGCCAGGAAGGTGTGATCTTGCAGCTTCCTGGTCACGGTGCCGCATCCTCGCGCGGGACACAAAGAGCCTCGGGTCTTCTTCCCCCTATGTGCCCCTCTCGATCCTGCCGATGACGCCGATGTGACATTCGCCGAGGGTTCCGGTCTGGAATTCATTCTGGCTGCGGCCTCCTCAAGGTACCTTCCACTCCCGGCTCCCATGCGCCCCAGGCGGTCCCACCCCGCTGGACGGCTCTCCTCTCTAGGTCGTTTGCTCCTACGACCCTCCCAGGCTGGGGTTCCTGTCGATTGGGTGTTATTAGCTCCAGCTTCATCTCTCGGTGCGGACCGGCCAACTCGCTGCTTTCCCCATGTTCATTCGGCGGCGGCCCTCCTTCTTTCTATGCTTCATTGCGTGCAAATGAGAGCATTGGCATGGCATCATCATCCTTACGGAACTCTTCCATATCCTCCACCTCCTCCCTGGTAATGTTATAACCCTGGCTCCTAATTGACATGAGCCTATCTACCTGGTCTCTGGAGAGTCCACTGTGTTTCAGCTCCATGGGGTTTGCAAAATTCACAGGTACCACTCTAGCAGCCATTATGAAAAGCCTCAACTGTCACACGGTCCCCTCACCGTGAAGTGTCTCCGATATACCGTGTCACTATTCTCCCCTCTAGTAGAGGTTGGGGATAGTTATGTCTGTATCCCTCCCGAGGAGTGGTCGGAATAAATTGGTAAATGTCACTATCCCACCGAGTAGCGGTTGGAATTTGCAATGTTTGTATCCCTCCCGAGGAGCGGTCGGAATAATGGGTAAATGTCACTATCCCACCGAGTAGCGGTTGGGATACGCAATGTCTGTATCTCTCCCGAGGAGCGGTCGGAATAATGGGTAAATGTCACTATCCAACCGAGTAGCGGTTGGGATTTGCAATGTCTGTATCCCTCCCGAGGAGCGGTTGGAATAATGGGTAAATGTCACTATCCCACTACTGTTGAGGGGTGTGTTGAACCCTTTACCCCCAATTACAGTGATACCATTTCCTAGTAGTAACGAATGCGCTATATATAATATATGTTCAGTTCCATACATGCATGCCTAATTACAAAGTTCACTGGCATCTATCCCACTCGGAAGTCATAAATTCCATATCACTTACCGTGACCCGTAGGTCACCCACCCCAGCCCGCGTGCTCCCCCACGGGGGTAACCTAAATACCCTAAAAAGCCCCACTATAGCTACTTTTCGTAAGGTAACCAGTCCTCCCCTCTCCGATACAAGTACGGATACTAGATACTAGAAAACCCTTATAAATGTACAACAAAACGCTCAAATTCTGTTTCACCCACTTCAGGTGGAAGACCACGCGGTCTCCCAAACACGGGAAAACAGAAAAGTGACGAGCGATGACCCAAAGCGAGAAAATAGGATTCCTCGCTTAGAATCCTGTTCGCAGCGCCACTGTAGTGATCACCAAGTCCACTACGATGTTGACCACTAGTGGAGTTAGTCGCGGCTCGCACTTTGTAGTAATTACGCCCCAACCCACGGTTTTTAGGTAGACCCTAGGTAAACCTGTGTTATACTCACAAGATGGCTTCCACGAACTCGCCGTGGCGATCGGCTGTCTTCGGCACTTTCCGTCTAGTCCAACTTCCGGTTGACAGCTCCGATCACCACAACTCCAAGGTTTTTACACCCGGTCACAGGTAGGCTTGATCCCGACTCGTCAACCTCGCTGGAACACTAGCCTAGCGCCTTAGCCAGCTCGCCCACCGCGCCCATTACATAAACAAAGTTTTATCAGTATGAGGCCTGGACAATGGGGAACATTCCTCAGTTATCTCCCTTTACAGCTTCGCCATTAGATGGCGCCAATCACTACGGTCCTAAGTGTACTTCCGGCATAATGATGGCGTTCAAAGTTTGTTGCACGGTCGATTTCAAATTCGCAGCATGATACGATGCCTGAAACGTGCTGTCTTGCCTCGGGATGATGCAATAGAGGTTCGACGTGTCCGAGAGGTCAAAACTTGCTGAAGTGGTGGTTGACTATCATTCGCAGTAGCAACGAATGAAACAAAAGCATGACGAGGTAGCCGTCGGCTCTCGCTGGTCTCACTCTCAGTGTTGTGTTCCATTTCCACTTCTTACAGAGCGATTTCGTTACTGTAACTAATTATGGTAAGTACCACGTACTTTGTATCTTTTTACAGTTTGAAGGAAACGTTGTTATTGTTATTTTCCTTGCCAAATTTAGTTAACGTGCATGCCAACTGAAATTACGAGAATGGGTTGCTTTAGTCCAGCATATAACTAGACGACTCTGCTTAAGAGGGACACATTCTGTACAAAATATTAGGGGCCTCTCCTGTAGTAATCATCAAAACGTACAGTACACAATCTTTTCGCTTTACAAGGGGTGCAGCCCAAGGCGTCACCACCATTCTGTAGAATGCCACTGATGTTATCGTCTGAAATCGGCACCCCCAGTGATGATTAGCTATAAAGATGATAAAACAGTTTCTGTAGTTATTAGGCTTTATTCATTGTTAACATTGTTTCAAAATTTTCCACCGTACTTGAACACAGCTATTGCATTCTAATTTCAGGTTAATCTATTGAATATATTTTCAACTATATTTCAATTATATCTTAGCAAAGTATTCCTCACTTATTATGGCCTGTTGATTTTACCGGCTTGTCTTCTCTCATACAACACCTTGTCATGCATCTTAAATACAGTTGTCAGTTTGACACTGAGTTACATAGAGTAATTTACTTAAAATTCTAATGACAATGTATGTGTATACCGCTTGGGTATCAGAGGGTACGGACGTGTTTCAGGAGCTCCGCAGGTGAGGTGAAATAGTGACCATTCTAACTGAATTATTGAATGTGTGCACAATGCGGATTTACTTACAGACTATCTGTAAAATGTGAAACATGTACTTTGAATCAATGTCATCATTTATTAACACAAATGAACTTTGATTTTTTTTCTGTATACAAAGTTTAGTACTTGTCCACCATGTTCACATAACTACCTACTCACAACCCAAGCTTGAATTCAAGATACAACAATGAACGTCTCGAACAGCGAGAACAATGTATGTGAAACAATAGGTGAGGCTGATGACATGGACAATGAAGACATATACACCACCCAGTCGTGTGATGAGATTGACAAGTCAATCTACTTGGAAATAAAAGCTAAACTTGGTTCTAAAGACAAGACAAGCTTTATTGACAGCATTCAAGACATATACAACCACAACATAAAAGAAATAAATGATGTAAGAGAGAGTTTGTATGACTACGCCAAGCAGACGTGTGTTAACTTCCCAGCTGGTCTACTTGTGAGAAGAAAAAAATACTCAGGCAACAACAGCGCCGGCCATATACAAGTGTGCTCAAGATGTGTACTACCTATATCATTACATTGAAGGTACTATTCGTACAACGACGTCACCAACGTCAATACACCAATCAAGATCAACAGCACATCTTCATCATCGACTACTCCCACTGAACGAGCTTCAGGTGAGACAAACGACTCAACGTGTTCCATACTTAGCCACATTGTACAGTTGAAACAGATTGTTTCTCGTGGACAAAGCAAGTTGGAGGAAAGGGTACAGTGTATGGAAAGTAGATTTTCTGATCACATCATGAGATTAAATGAGACTATCCAGGAAAAGGATAAATCTATATCAGACCTACAATCTAAGCTCAGTGACTCTGAAAACAGAAGGTCAGAACTGAGATCGGAACTGAAACTGTATAGTCAAGAAAATAAATCATGTCGGGATCACATTCTACATTTAGAAAGTGAACTATTAAAGACAAATTATTCTGTCGATGCCAAATTAAAGACAATTGATGCTAAATTTACAAGCCTCTCTAGTCAAATAAAGAACTGTAATGAGAAAGTAAAAGGTAGATCTCTTAACAGTGAATCTACCTCGAACACGGACTCGACACCAACGACACCTGCAACAACATAACAAAGTGAAACAGCGGTGGAGCAAACATCGCGTCTGGAGAAGGACAAAACTAATACGTCCAACCCTGAACCCCGTCATATTCCAGTCATATCCAGTCAGATCAACGACAACAGTGTGCATCCACCACAGGACAACAGGAACACCATAAGCTTCGTATACGACAACTACGACGCTGACCTCCCCTCAATGGATCCAGGACATACAGACAACACAGATTCCTGGAACCAAGTTGATCGTCACCCATCACGGAAACGGGACACCAACAACGTAGACAAGAGTGATAATAAGGTAAAGAACAATACTACACATCCTATCAGATCACTCTCTAAACGATATCATGCTCTTCAAGGTGTTCCCAGAATCAAAACTAAACGTCTTGTGCTGTATAACATTAGTGCTGAGGAGTCGTTCGATTCAGTAAAGGAACTCATTCATGAATATACTCATGATCAAAATGTGCGTGTGACCTTTGTCAGGCTGATGAAGAAAAATGTTCGTTCCAACTATCAAGATACGTACACTGTACAAGTAAATCTCGATCTTGACGATTATGAGGACTATGTTTCCGGTAATAGAGACTTTTGGCCACCTGGAATCCGGGTGAGAGACTATGTTCCAAGAAACAGGTCATATAATGACGAGAGTGAATCGTACAGTAACAGTTATTAATATTATGATGTGCAATAACGTTATCAGTTGTATTAGAATACCATTATTCCACATTGTCATCATAATGACTCTCTCTCTGTTAACATGGAATGTACGTGGACTACTTCACGGTGGTGAATACATCAATCAGACAATATCACAGCCTGTTGATGTTGTTGCTATACAAGAACACTGGCTAACATCAGGTAACTTGCATCATTTCAATGCTTTCTGTGAACTGAAAACTGTGACTTATAACTATGTGAAAGCAGACTCGTCATGCTCACGTGGATCACACGGTCTGGCACTGTTAGTTAATTCAAACTCCTCGTGGAAAGCGGAGAGAATTACAGTCAACTCTGATTATGTCATTGCAATCAAGCTTAGCCGTTTCAACTATTGTGATGTCTTTGTCATTGCTTGTCGTCTGCCATCAACGAATGTTTTGCATGCAACTTACTGTAGTGCTCTCAGTGAGCTGTTAGATTTGTATTACTATCTATCTGAAAAGAGTTCGACCTTTATTTTAGGTGATCTAAACTCTGACATATGTAAGCATATTTTATCACACAGAGACAAAACTTTGAAGTGTGCTTTGTCAGATAGAGACCTCATAAATGCTCTCAAACTTATGCCTACGAATTCACATACATGTAAATATACTTGTAGGTCAAAAAATAATTTATTCCAAAGTATGATTGACTACATTCTTATACCATCCGATCTAAGCACACGTGTTACCAGTGTTATGGTAGATCACACTTGTCCGTTTAGTGTATCAGATCACCTGCCTTGCTCTATGGCCATAAGTATGCCAGTAAAGGAATGTTATAGCAATCTTCATTATGGTATTCCAAAATGGAAATTAGCCAATGAAAATGACATTAACGCTTACCAAAGACTATTCGAGGACGTTATGTATTCTCGGAATTTTCTCTCATGTAGATTTTAAACAACCAGACAATATAGATCACTTCAATGATATGATAAGCTCTGCTCTATTGTATGCTTCCTCAAATTCTATACCTCACAGTAACTACAAACCATACCTAAAACCTTTTTGGAAATCTAATTGCCTAAATGATGCTCACTACGATATGTGAGTAGCTAGGCGTGCATGGATCAACTCAGGTAAACCTCGCGAACAGGACTCTGAACAACGTTTGGCCTATAAAGATGAGAAAAGAAAATTCCGATGTCTGCTTCGGAAATAAAAAGATCCCATAAAAAAAGAAATGTTAAAAGAAATTGAATTATCTGCTGAATTGGACATAAACACTTTCTACAAAACTGTCCGAAAGCAACGGTCAGTAGTTACAAATGTATCTACACTTGATTACGGAGGCGAGAGCGGCTCAACGCCCTCTGAAGTATGTAAAATATGGGGCAAATACTATACCGACCTAGCTCAAGCACATGAGTCAGAAACATTTGATGATGATTTCAAAAATCACATATCTCAATTGGTTAAGAAAATTGACAATAGCCGCACTGAGGATTATGATGTGGAACTAGAAAGAGACTTTCTATTTGATGAGGTAAAGGATGCTGTTAAGTCTCTTAGCAAAAACAAATCCCCAGGTCCCGACAAAATTACAAACGAGCATATCATATATGCAGGTGATGTATTCATTAATTATGTATGTAAACTATTCAATCATATGATTGAATCTCAATATGTCCCATACGAATATAGGATTGGAATGGTAATATCAATATACAAAGGTAAAAATGATAAAACCGACCCTCGAAACTACAGAGGTATCACACTAACATCTTGCCTTGGTAAATTATTTGAAAAGCTCTTGCTCAAACGAATTGAAAATAAATTGCTTAAATCAAATCCGGACTTTCCTGACAAGTTACAATTTGGATTTCGAAAGAGCATGGAGCCATAATGTCTGTGTTTACTCTCATGGAGAGTATACAATACTATAACCATAGAGATTCCCCTGTCTTTACAGCCTTTCTCGACAATGCAAAAGCATTCGACAGAATTTGGCATGATGGTTTATTCTATAAGCTTCATGAACTTGGTATTAGAGGTAATACATGGAAACTGTTACATCACTGTTACACCAATAGCCAATCATTTGTTGCATACCACGGCGAGAGGTCAGATATGTACTTGGTCAAACAAGGTGTTGGACAAGGGAGGGTTATATCCTCTTGGTTTTTTCTCATTTTTATTAATGACCTAATTACATCTTTAAGAGAAGCTGGCTGTGGTATCCGTGTCTTTGGTATGGACGTTCCAGCTGTCTTGCTTGCTGACGATACTACACTCATAAGCACATCCCCTAATGGCCTACAGGTATCACTGGATATTGTCTCTTCATACGCTTCTAAATGGCGTCTAACATATAACCCATCAAAAGTACCATCATCGTTTTTAGCAAAAGAAAAGGCTATGATGTAAACGTCCACTGTAGCATTGGTAACATCCCAATCCCCAATCAGAATCTACCGTATATGGGGGTGTACTCTTTACAAGTAACCTCTCAACAAAAACTAGAAGTGAAAAGTATTGTCAGAAAGCAAGACAGAATGTAAACTCACTTAGATCTATTGGACTGAATGATTCTGACCTACATCCAATCACTTGTGTTAAAATATGGCTCAGAATGATTCTTAAAACTAGTCTCTATGGCTGTGAAGTATTACCAAACATCAAAGTCCAACAGGCTGACACCTTTGAACAAACACAAAGATACTTTGCTCGTCTTGTGCAAGGTCTTGATAAGAGGTCATCATCAATATCTACCATTGCAAATTTGGGATTATGGTCACTAACTGGGTATATCGATAAATGTAAACTACTATTTCTTGGGCGACTATGTAACACTGAGTGTAACAACTTTGCAAAACATATCTTTTGTGCTGCTATTGCAACTTCAGTAAAATCTAACAACATCTGTGATGATCTTTTATCAATATCTGAAAAGTATAATCTAAATACATTTGTTGACAATTATATTGCTCAAGGCATATTTCCTCCAAAACGGGTATGGAGAAGAATTGTAAATGCTACTGTACATAGTTATGAAGAACAATTATGGCGATCACAAACTCTCTATCGTTCAAACATGTCATTTTACGCAACAACTCATACTACACTCTCTTATCATACTTTCTGGCAACTGGCATATAAACACCCTAATTATAAATCTTCCTTGCAATTTTGTGTCAAAATATTATCAAGAGGTAAAATCTCAAAAGAGTGTGCTCTTTGTAATAAACAAACATTTGACTATGATTTCCACATGCTTCTTCACTGTGAAAACCTAATACAACAACGAAATGATTTCTTTGCATACTTAATTGATAAACTTGATGTTGAAACTTACGTAATATTTGAAATGCAAGGTGAACAAGATATGTTGTCATTTCTCTTCAGACGAAAACGACTTTTATAACTCTATAGATTCAACACTATGGGAAACCATACTGTTACGCTTTTCTTTGTATGTATATGACCTGAAACCTCACCTTGTGAACTGTTATACAGAATGATTCTCTTCATGTCATAAATTTCTGTACATATATCTCTAAACATCCAATTGTTAATATTCATGTACGTGTTGTAATAATATGATGTTTTGTTTGTAATCTTCGGTAACTACTGGAGGAAATAAAGACTCTCTCTCTCTAGTAATATTCCACTGATGTTTTCCAGGATGAGAAACAGATGTTGTATGACCAATTCTTTCCCTGGACTGTATCAGCTAACCCACTTAATGCTGGTGGATACTTGTGATGTTGAATGTAACATCAGTGAGGTCGCTGGGGAGGAAACAATCACCCATGATGATTTTGATGGCAAGACTATTGAGCCAAACATTTTCTCTCCAGACTGGGCACAGGCCAAGTATTAAAGTAACTGTATATCAACACTGAGACAAACATGCAGTGCTTCCAGTACTAACTTTTATGCTTAGTGCTGCAACAATTTTCATTTACACAGGACTGTCAAAATATTCAGACTTCACTGTTGTACTTCCATTTTTTGGTGCATATGCATGTCACCTAAATTATCTGTACAGCAATATTGACAGTGTGATTGTCCGTGTGGAAAACGTCAACATGCATGTGATGTAAGTGTTAATCACGGTTCTTCAATTCAAAGGAGACCATCATTTTTTACTGTATTTATATCTATATTTATGAATGTCCATACATGCAGAATATATTATGTTGAACAATAAAAACTGAAATGACAACCCAGACTTTGTTGATTTTTGTCTGATGATAGTTGACACATGAGAATAATCGTAAGTATTGTAGAATCTCAATTGCACCATTTAGACTACCATTCAAAAGCTAAATTATTCCTTGTTTCAGTATTTCAAATGCACACTGTGTTCACTGAGACTGTGAGCCCATTATCATTGTGATAGCCTTGATGTAATTTGCAAACCCTTCACACATGCTGGAATAACAAGTGTGAAATATTTGTATTCAATTCTAAAAGGCTCCCACCTTAAAAGACAATGAATCCGATACCCCCTTGCTTCTGGCATCAGGTAGTTCAGACCTCCAATATTGGTTTAAATGTGTTTGTAATACTTCAGTATTTCACTAAAGCTTAATTACATTATTTGACAACAACTGAAACACAATTTCAAAATTATTCTTGTGTTTTCAAAATGTGATCTGTCATTTAGGTAATGGTTATTTGTGTAGAGAAGAGACAGCCTTTAAAAATGGTACAGATTGGGGTGGGGTCCCAAATGACACTTAGAAATACATTGTGCAAGAAATATGCCAATTTACTGTATGGGATTGAATAACAGCCTATGGGGCTGTTCATAATTTATTTGTGGGTGTGAGGTGGTGATGAATTTAAGGGGTCACCTATTTTGTTCTGGAAAGGTAGAGGTCATCAGTTTTGTAAACATGTACTAAGGGGTAAGAAAATTTGTACATAAAACTGATTATGCTTAAAATTATGGAGTGGGGGTGGGGGTTTAATTGATTTTGAATATGATATCTGCAAAGGGGGTGTCACTTTGTACATGAATTGTAGGGTGGTCATTCACATTGTACATGCTTCTCCATAAAGATCATCACCAAAAGCCACCCCATTAATTATGGCCGGTCCCTAAATGTGTAGTATGTAGAAACTATAAACCGGAAGTTGTGAGCTTATTTATCGTGTGAATGGGTGTAATATATTTTGTTGAACACAATGTCAGCGAGTCGTTAATTCGATGAAATGCTTTGTTTCAAATCCTTTCGAAAACGATCTGTTGCCATAGCATTTCCTCTTTCCATTGCATCCAAAAGTGTTATAGGATATGAGAATAGGTTGTTTACGTGAACGAAAACTGAAGCACTTATGTTGTACGCGTAATCAGGTCAGCGCTAACGTTATTTGTGTAACGCTAATTTCAGTGTACACTAATCCTATGTTCTAACAACTATTACGACCGCATTAATGCTCTGTGTAATGTCACATAATGGGGAGTAAATTGTTTGACGAATTTACAAAGCAACTACTCAATAAGAAATTCCGAGAAACGGCAATATTACAATAACTGCAGTACCGTTCTATTAGCATTATTTTTCGTCCAGACACGCTAGCTCTTCGTGCTTTGACAACAGTCGTCCAGATTCCGTAATTCGTAATATATGAACCATAGAGTCAAAAGTAGGTTTAATGTCGATTTAAGTTTAGGCTTGGCGGATAGGCAGGCCAGTATCAGAGTGACAGCTACTGTTGGACCGTAACTACCGCAGCGCTCCAAGCGCTCCCCATTCCCGAGCCAAACAATTCTCTATGGTGATAGTTCATGCTCACTATTACATAACATATTTACATTCTAAAGTGTGCAAAATGCATATAATGTCAAAAAAGAGTTTCATGCAACTTTCATTCATATACATCTTGCTATTTACGGTTATTGTAAAATTTCCAACAACTCGATTGATGAAGTGTATATATCATTCAGAACAGCACTAGTGCATGTACTGGTACGACTAATATTATTCATTTCAGTTTTAAATATTCACACCTTGGTCCATATTTATTGTGAATATATATGGAAAGGCGTTTCTTTTATTTACTGCTTATCCAGACTTCATTTGACCTTTATGTCAATAAAATACAAAACTGACTGTGCACAACCTGCAACATATTCAGCAACCTTGAGATCACAGCCATATTACTTTTATAAATGTGCGTCTTTTAGTAGTTTGTTGTTTAACTTAGTGTTATGAGAGTGTGTTTCTTTGTAATTTGTGATATCATTGATTGAGTGATAGTTGTTATGGGTTGCACAGTTTGAGGTTTTGAGTGTCGGTTTTGGTTCGCATCTCGCATCATATATGTTCAATGGCAATATTATTTTTAGCGGCACGCCTTTTTTTATAGCGCTTCAGAGTTGCCTCCCTTGGCAATCGTACATACGACTTTCATCATGTAGCTTGTTCGACGGATTTCGTAAAAGTTTTGAGTGGATAACGATACTGCCTACCTTTACTAGAATGCTCGAGAACTGTGTAAGAGCTATATAGTCTGGTTGTTGCGTTCTGCGGCAGGACTAACACACGGGTCTTTATAACATGACTTGATTTGTGTACATCTGTCTGCCATTTCCAAGCTGACTTACATTTTAAGACTATATTCACCATATGTCACTGTAAACAACCTTCAATCAGTATATCTGCTCACACTGTAAATGTCAAGACTCTGGTGAGTTAATATTGTATTTTTGTCACCCAATATTTTAGATTTGTGACTCAATTGCATTGTACTAGATATCTGTATTGTCATTTATTGTAGTTTGCTCATTGTTTGTTCAATATATTATTGAATATTTTAGACTTGTCTGTGTTCTATTTTGCTGGTTCAAAGGGGGCTCTTAAACCTTTTGTCACGGCAATGAATTAACCGCAACACTAGCTACATGTATTTAGTTCCGGTTGGAATTATCCACAAACTTTCAGAATTGTACAGCAACTAGAAATGTAGAAAATTATCCAAATGTAACAAACATATAGCATGTAAAATGTGTGCACAATCTTCACTCCTAATGCAGCTAACGTCAGAATTACATGCCTCTATCCCATTCCTAAAACCTATTCCTAAAACCTAAACCCCTAACCATCAATCACCAGGGGCCAAAGCCCCTAACCCTGAATCCCTTAAACCAAAACAGCATAAGCTTTCATGTCAATGCAAATGTACATCCAGTCGAGACGTTTACATGGTTTGATAGTTGAAGATGATACCCTTATCTCTTTTCTCCAGACAAAATGAGTCGGGATCGGCACCGTGGATTTTTACCAACAACATTTTGCTTTGCTGTGTACATGTTTCTACTGATACACCACGGTAAGACACACCATCTATGTAGTTGAAACGTGTTTATATTAACTCTTCGTGAATGTCTCTTTTGGTCTTGATCACTACAATACCATATGAGGTACTCGATCCATTGTTTCTGCACTTTTCCTTTCCTCAAACAGATGCCAATGAAATAGTGACCATAAATACAATAATGTATCTACCTGTCATGAGTGCAACGACCATTGTTTCACATATTACCCACGTGTAAAACTTTGATCAACACTTTCATATCTTGTTTGAGTGGCATTTTTAGAAGTTGAGACGTACAATATGGAACACGTTTTTATGGATAACAACTTCTTTATTGCGTGAGTGCGACGTTTCGATACAGATTCTTGTATCGTTGTCAAGCAAGAGTATATTCATATCTGTATATTGGCATTTGAAACAACGGTCCACACTATCTCAAGTTGCAGCTATGTATTGATTGGGCAGCCTTCACTTCTTTTTGCATTAAGTCTTTCACAAAAAAGGTTACATTTACCAGTGGCAAGTACATTATCTATAATAAAACACAATTCAAAGGGAAATTAAAGACCAATAGCATCGATCCTGTCATATTGTGATGTATGTGACCTATCGTATGTTGAAGGTGGCAGTAAGTGCGTGCATAAAACTCCACGACACTTGAAGAAGGAAGGCTGTGTGAACCACTGCCCCAGCGCAGACCAGTGTCCCGAGGAATGTACTGACTGTGTCAGCGGCTTCTATGGGTCTGACTGTAGACGGAGCTGCCGAGGAAACTGTTTGAATGGACGGTGTGCCCTACTGGCCAATGGTCGAGCCGTCAACTGTACGGAGGGGTGTGTGTTGGGGTGGAGGGGGTTAACATGTAGTACTAGGTGTAAGCGTCCGTGCCTGGAGTGTGACAGATACACGGGAGATTGTGTGGGACAATGTAGGGATGGTTTCTGTGGACCTTGGTGCTTACAGCGATGTCCTTACCCATGTTCTAAGTGTGACAAAAGCACTGGAGAGTGCTTGTCTAACTCTTCTGGTGCAATTGACCTAAGCCTGAAGAAAAACAACATGCCTGTGGCATTAAGACAGACACACGGTAACAACACACGCAAGATTCCCACCGGCAACATCAACATGTCACACAGCAGTCGAGGTAAGGTGCTCACAGGAATGCTACAAACAGATGTAATATAATTATTTAAGAAAAATATGGTTTGAACACATATAAACATATTTTGTAGTCCGCAATCCCAGTTCTTCGTTGCTAACCATATGAAAATATCACTGAGAGTACATATAACAGGTATCAACATGCTTAATTTTGACAAAGGCTATGTACCATATACTTCCTGTTTCAGAGCCACACCAACACCTTGCAATGCCGTCAACATCCTTCAGTGACAGATGGACAACATCCCCATACTTTCCAACAGCAATTGCTGTATTATCTGCAGTAATTACCTTCATTATTGTCGGTTTCATCTTCCACAGGTACGTATATGTACACCAATGATGGATATACAGCACCCCCATCCATCTGCCTACCTCAGATCACACAATTGCTGGATTTAATGCATCCAGTTTACCAGCAACACGCCATACTTTATTATGGCTCTTAGCAAAGACCACTGCTGGGGAGTCTAGTGTATGGAATGTCCCAAACTGTACATATTCAGCGTGGCTTTCCAGAGTTCGGTCTTAACTACTGTTGATTGTTGTTTAACGCCGTACTCAGTAATATTCCATCTATTTCATCCATCATAAATAATTAAATGTAGAGAAGATAATCCAGTGAATGACATCACGCATTTTGGATACGTTGACATGCATCACCAAAATCAGCGAAATCAGTCGCCGCTTTCTAACAATTTTATGCTATTTATCCTTGAGGGCTTCGTTTGACAGCGTTCATGAAAGAACTGTAATGTTGTCGCCAGTTGAGAAAAAACGACATTCATTCAATCTGAATGGCAGACATTGACATGTGTTTGTTGTCAGTTACCACAGTTGCCACCAGTGTGACAACTGCACTGGCTCTCAAAACATGTTATTAATGTACACGTTGTCAAATGAGTGAAGACGAATCAAATGGAAGCAGTAATGTGTTTACAGTGGCAGCCCTAGATGATATCTGGATGATATCGTTGTAAATCAGAACATTATTTTCAGCTTGCGATATGGCTATTGAACATTCCCATGATATATAGGGTATGATCATATTCCTTTACACAGAATGAAGGTGGCGATGGAGCAAAAGAGGAAAGGAGATCAGCTTGTAAACTCATCACAAACCAAGAGATTAATCTTGCTCTTATAATTCCAAAGTGATGGGTATTGATAAACCCATTATCATTGATGTGCCTGAAGATTCATAAATAAATGCAAGTTATGAATACTTTGTCGAGATTGCCAAACATTTTCGAAAGGTCAAAGACCTTGCTTTCTTAGTGTTGTTGCTATATATGTATTTGCTGAGAGAGTAAATGGAGGCACAAGAGGTGATGGTAAAATGTGCTGATTTTATTTACTTCAGCTTTGTGTGGTGAAACTGAACTTGGCGTAGGCCACAAATCAGACTGAAAGTATAAAAAACTGTCTGACGAGTGATGGATGTTGATATTTATATGATTTCAAGTCAACTATATGATGGATTAATAAAATTTAAAGGTTGAACTTTCTTGGCGATGCTTTAGACACTAGCATGTGTTCATATCAAAACACTTCCAGGATTAGTCTGTCTGCTTGAGTCTTTGCTCTCTTGACTCACTGCTGTTGGGAGTTGGGAATAAGGGGATGTAATAAGAGGTGCGGTGGATGGGTTGAGTTTTCGTTTTATAAAGGGCTAGTGGAAGGGGTGACTGTTGGATGGGGAAATGAGGGGTAAAATGTGTCTATCTGAAGGATGGGCAGGAGGAGCTGATTTATTTACGTCTGCTTTGTGTAATGAAACTGGACTTTGCAGCTTTGTGTATGGACGGATGGCTTGTTCCATACAAGTGACTGGAAGAAGATCTGAGGTCTTTTCCAACTTGACTTCCGCATTATCTAATCGCCAAATCTGTTGAAACTGATTTCCTGTCAGGTTTTAACACGTTTGCTGATTTTATTCTCTTTTTCATATTCAGACATATTCCGCAGTTCTTGTCACCTTCGGAGGATGCATGCGTGATTCACAATAAAACTGCCCACAAAATGTCCCCGTTAAGGAAATATACTATTGGGAGGGTCGAACCCTCAAAAGACGCGTCTACTGTACCAACAGAGCGGTATAGCGAGGCATTAAAATATCATGATGCCAACATCCACTGTACGTGATTGTGACTTATACGTAAAGGAGAGTAATAAAACGTACTATATTTAAGGAATTGTGGGTTATGGTGTTAATTCCCCAATAAATTATAGTAAGTAAACTGTTTATAATTATAACATTTAATGTCGCTACCTTAAACTTATATAAAAACGTAAAAGTATATATTTTTTAAAAATAATCGGTTAGAAAGGGCTTCTCACAACGTCACGCTGTTGTTCGTACTCGCTTAACCTGTACCAGCTTAACACAACACTGAAACAACTCTCCATTACTTGACATATTTTTAGCAACTCTCTATTCCTCAGAAATAATAGAGTGCTAAAACAATAGGATGAAGTCACAAGTGTAGTTTAAAGAAAGTTTGGGAACCTGTGGTTGGCATAAATGTTTCGAAATTCACGCTTCCCACTTGACAGTCACCTCCAAGTCACCCTTGTACCGCAACATGCAATAAATGATGAAATTGTCCTGAAATACTTGGCAATATAAACATAATCGGGGTCCTACTAATTTGAATGAATTTTCTAAAGTTTCATATTTTCTTTGAATTCTGAAGGGTTCGTTTCTACAATAAGAGGTCTAGACGTGATTTGATTTAAGTATTACCATGAATGAGAAGATCAACCTTTGTCAGATCTTCAAACTTATTCGTTATCTTTTCGGTATTTTTGTCGACCCGTGAAGATCCGGTTTAGAATTGATCTTCAGTAACCCATGCTTGTCGTAAGAGGCGACTAACGGGATCGGGTGGTCAGGTCAGGTTCGCTGACTTGGTTGACACATGTCATCGTATCCCAATTGCGTAGATCGATGCTCATGCTACTGACCACTCTTTTGTCTGGTCCGGACTCAATTATTTACATGCCGCCGCCATATAGCTGTATATATAATATTGCTGAGTGTGGCGTAAAACTAAACTTACTCACTCTCTCACTTCAGTTTTACAAACACAGCGGTCCGAATCGTGAAAAAGACGCCATTGAAAGCAGCATATCTGTCAAGTATTTCCAGTACTTCACTGTCCTTTTCGATCAGAATCAATTTCAAAACATCTCACCTTTCTTCCGAAAACACATTTTGTAAATTTTATCGACACTCTTGAAAAGTCACATATCCCATAACTACCGCTGCAGTCACCATTGGAATCAGCAGCGGGAAAAATGATTTCAATCGTTGCGCGAATCGTTATATGTGAACATAGCATTTAGGGAATCCATCACAACAACTACCGCTTCCATAGCCAAGTCTGTGGAAAAGGGTATCAACAACTGTGGAATTTCGACAGTTCATGCCCTAAAATCCATGCAACTACATGGATATTTATTTCAACATAAAACATTTAACGCAATGGACAGTTTTAACACAACTCCATATAGAATGTACAGTTTGATTTTATGATGATAACTGAAAAAATACTGACGCCTTAAAGCCTAAACTCTGAATGAAGCCCTAAAATAACTATTTCTATGAGAAAAAAGGCGTATCTGCTTGATGAGGTTGTCATATTTCGTGTTTAAACGATCATTTTCCGCGATCTTGTTTCGACACTCAGGAGGGTGCCCTCGCTTAACGCACAATTGCAATAAATGGAGAGGGTGTCAAGCTATTATGGAACGATCTGTAAATTTCTAGATCCCTCTGCCAAATGGCAAAACCTGATATACTTGTAAAATAATGAAAATGCGAGGGAAAACTTACCATTACGCTTGCGCCACATGTTCGTCTTTCACTGTCCAGCGAGGAAATGGAGTTGCTTTTGGGGCAACTCCACATTTCGCGTGGACAGTGCTTCCACCCTGTGAGCAACGTCTCGTGGAAAAGGGATGGGCAAGTTAGCCTATTACACAAAGTACATACACAAAAAAGTAATAATTATAGAGATGAGTTTATTGACAATATGGGGACCCCCTGGCCCATTATACACGAACAAGATGCAGCGTATACATAATGAAGCGCCTGAAATATATATTACAAAACGAGATCGTAATTTAAATCCTAAGAATACTTACTTTACAAGCAGTGATAATACATGGGTATTTTTAGATGCAATCAATTGTTGGAATCTTATTTGTGAAGGAAATGTATATTTTTAGTAATATGCAGGAATGATACAGCGTCTAAGACCATCATAAAATGGACATACTGTGGCCAAGTCATGTTTTAATCATTATTAGTTTCAATTTTAAGTACTTGTATATAGTTATTGTATATTGTATAGTTGTCAGATTTTAAGTTTACAGATAAAATATAACAAACCCTTTCAGTTAAATGTATCCCTGCACTTACGCAATTATTCAATTAACAATAGCCACCCTACTGGGTCAGGCCAGGTTCTGACCCATACGCTTACACTCTGCACAAGCTTCTTTTGTCCTTCTGCCTCAGTTTCTATGGTCAGCTTGCCACCTATTGTCTGTTTAGTTTTAAAGGTGGCTGTCACACTTAACCTGTTGGCAGTCACATAGATCTTTCTGGAGGATCAGATCACTACGATTTGTGTTTTCGTGGAACATTTCTGGATTGTAATGAGGATCTTATTATTCAAGTCAGTGCATATATTGTATGTGTAAAGATGGTATAATTGTATATAGTGTCTTAAAGAAGTGTTACATTAATGCATTGGTGTGTAGTTAAATGTATCTATTGTTTTCCAAACATCAGTACAGTTGGTTGGATGTGTAATGTATCTAAATTATATCATTAAATATCAATTAGCTATTTACACTTAACATGGCGTATGCGGTAGGTAAATACCAGTCTGAGTCTAATTAAAACTAAATTATGACTTAACATATTGTGTAAATGTATAATCGTATGAATGTGGTATGAAATAGTGAGGGTGGATGTGAGATTTGTTGCTTTTATTATAACTTATTTTATATACCATTATTAGTATTATCAAGGTTGTATTTTAACTTTTCTTAGAATGATCCGTGATGATTGATGATCCTTGACTGTTATGCGAGCTTGTTTACACTCATTGCCACACAGTAGTAAGTGTATTTTATGATCCTGTATGTAATAAACTCTATATATTTTCGTCATGTATATTTGTAATATATTCATTGAATGTCATAAACGATATATGTATGTATGAATAGTTTTCATGTTGCTATTTATATTTAAAGATGTATTTATGCTAAAGTACCGTCGGAAATGCTAGAAAAATGCTTTTTAGCCTTAATATCTTTAGAAAGGTGAAAAATGTATTATGTTGTCAATATATCAACTCACCTATAGTGTAGCTAATTTTTCTTTCAATTGATTTAACATTCCCATGCATTTAAAGGGCAGTTTACAGGAGAGAATTTGGTACCAAAAACAACAACTGAAGATTTTTTCAGAGTTCAACAGAAATCTGAAATAGTCTTTACATTTATGCTAATAATACAGGTGGTGTAAAAATATATATTAACCTTTTTCTTAAACAAATAAATGTTGAATGCTTGTGTTACTTTACTTAATTATCGTTTCTTTATTGAAGAAATATTAATATCAATGTTAAGTCTTGATAAACAAGTTTCCCGTCATGCATGCACATCTTTATCACAGCGTCCACTATGGCCAACTATTTGCAGACGATTGTTGCAAAGGTTTATAATTTTTTGTGCTTGAAAAAGACAAAGGTTAACCTTTCATTAGTATAGAAATGGTTTAATACAGAACTTGTTGGTATGTTGGTATGTCTTACCAACATGTTTACAATATTGTAAACAAATCAGACAAGACAGGGACCGTCTCAAAAGCAAAACCGGGACGTAAAACCATCCTTGACAATTTTGACAAGGGAATACTTAGACGGGCGGTCTACAAACTTTAGGAGAAGAAGAATATATATGTTCTAAAGAGGCTACACAAGTGACTTCGTAAAATCTTTGGCCAATGTTCACAACTAGATTAAATTGACCGAATTACATCCATATTTTTGCAATGAAATATACTGTTGACATGCAAAACATTTATCAAAACGTTGCACATTTCTACGATCAATCGATAAGATAACACAAGTGATAGGATTCTTTCCAATTTACAGTAATTCGTATGTCTATTTCACAACAAACACACATACACAAATGATCCCTCACATAACCAATACGTATACTATACCTACACATATTCAACATTTTGAAGAAAACATCTATTGAGATGACCCCTCGCCCGAGCGTGTGCTCAGGTGTCAATTTCACCTGTCGATACCTTGCATGCTGATGACGTAACACAGGCAGTTAATGTTTGTATCAAATAACGTCCCACTACCCCTTATTTTCCTAAGTTTTTGGTATTTTCATCAGTAAAAACGCATTTTAGGGCATGTCTAAAATTGTATTCCCTCTGTCTACATTAGGTAGATGTTTCGTAAAGTGATATATGTTATTTAAGTAACTGTAATACCTCTGAATTTTTAATATAAGTCAAAAAGCATTTTTCTAGCATTTCCGACAGTACTTTAGTACATGCTTTGTCTGGGCTAGCTGTATTCTAAGACTACATGTATATAGAAAGTGTAAAACATGTATATGTAAGCCATGTTATGCCTTTATGCTCAAATACTTAGTTATATTGATGGGTTATTCAAACATTCCTTTTTTAATGGATGAATAAAGTGGCTGTCATCTGTGACCACAAGTAGCGTTGTGTTGTGTGCGCTCTACCCACCCACCAACATTCATCCATATCCGCTACTGCACAAAAGTGATGTTCTGATTCTATGTTCCTAACTACACACAAAGGACATTACCTGTCTTCTCTATTTAAACCTAGTTTCCTACCTTCTTCGATTAATAGCTTATGAAGAGAGCAGTGGAGAGATTAAGGGGCAATACGTAAACTTGCATAGGTTTTCACGAGAGATAAACTTCAAAGTTTGCTTCGCGTTTTACAGAACGGTCCAAAGTTAATTTATTATACTTATGGATACCTTCAAACCAGTGTTGCTTATCAATATCTATACACCTGCTTGAAAGATGATATGACCCGATTTATAATACCAATATCCTGATTTCTCCACACTTGATTATGTTTTAACCTTTAGTGCCAAACAACTCAAGCCCTGATTTGCTAGAGACAACTGGTAAGAATAAACTTTCATAAGAATAACAAAGTCATTATATTCTTGACACAATAGCCTTATCCAAAACTTTATAATCTTCACATAACAGTTAACTTTAATTGAATGCCGTCCTAACTCACCTCAATGTACATGTACAATGTATTTAAAGTAAAACTGGCATATTGAGTGCTAAACTATGTTCGTTCCACAGTTAGCAAGGGCGGTGTGGAAGCCTAGCGGTTAAAGCGTCCGCTCGTCTCGCCGAAGACCTGGGTTCGATTCCCCTAATGGGTACAATGTGTGAAGCGCATTTCTGGTGTCCCCCGCCGTGATATTGCTGGAATTACTAAAAGCGGCGTAAAACTAAACTCACTCACTCAACAGTTCGCATAAAAATAGTCTTCAATAGGTTGGTCATGCAATTCTCAGCACCAAGCCTCTTCTCGGAGATGCTCAACAGAACAAAGGCGTTAACGATACGTTGCAGCGATCCTTGAATCTAAAAACAGCAACGTGAGTAAGGGTGTGGAGAAGTGCAGATATAATGAAAATTTGTCTCCGCAACTTTTGTTCAATGATTCTTTCAACTCATAATTCGAATTATTTACTGAGACATTTGGTAGACGTTTATCTGTTAAGGAAAAAAACAACAAACTGTTATGTAAGTCTTGATTGTGGTGTACCATCTACGAATATTTTACATAGCGTCATACTGTCCCAGCTCACAAGTTGACCACCTAAAATTTCCTTTTCTCATACAAACACATTTCATTAAGGGTGTTCAGTTATGGGAACGTGTTGCAGAAGGTGGACTTGCCAGGTCACTATGTCAATTCCACTTCATGATACTAATTGCACTGCAACCAATCGTAGGTCGTATAATGACACGTGACTGATCCATTGTTGACAATGAAAACCTTTTTGAAACAAGCATAGCCCAAATATCGTGAGCAACCTCCTACCAATGGCGATTACAACTTAAAAATAATTAAGGATACAAACGATGCATATCCAAATGGGCAAAAGCAGACGAAGATGTAAAGTGGGTTTACTTAATAGAACCGACAAAACCCTTCCACATCCATAAGCAATCTCTGCTAATAGCAGTCGTTTGTACAAGTGTGACTATATCATCAGCATATATTTGTTTCAGTGGTATTACAGCTGCACGATGTTGTTTGTAAACAAAGCGAGTATGGACCAGGCAATCCAAGTGATCAACACTGAGAAAAATCTCTGTCTCCAGGTTATCTCCCCTTGATCTTAATAGAAATATAACTAAAGCATTTGACCGCAACAATCCGGTACCTTAATTATTACAATTTACAATTACAATACTATACTCTGCGTTAAATAATATGAAACATATTCAGTTTTACATAAACTGAACATAGCTTTTTAACTGCATCAAATGTGAAGATGAGATGTGAACTGCTTCCATACACACAAACATACACACAATATATCTGCATAATAAACCCAAAATACCCACTGGATAACTAAATTAACAACATGTACACTTCTCTACACATCTGTATTGCTAAGCAGTAGAATTGAAAACTGATACTGTGAACATTCACTTTCAAGAAATAAACGCAACTTTGTAATTGGTCTGTTCAAAACACCTGACTTTATTCTGGCTTCAACACTGCGCACAAACCCTTTGTGATCAGGATAAACTTTCTCAATCCGTGTTAAATCCATTAGCCATGAATTTCTAGGTGCTGCTTCATCAACGATGAGAACTACATTTCCCACATAAATATCGTGACGGAACTGCGACCATTTTCGTCGTATCTGCAATGACGTAAGATATTCTCGACTCTACTTCTTCCAGAAGAGATCTGCAAAGTATTGGATCTGTCTCCATCGACGACGTGGATACGGTCTCTCAAAATACAGGAGGTAGGTTTGGTTTGCCTTTCATCAAAAGCAGGTGATTTGGTGTCAAGGCATCTAAATCACTTGGATCATCAGAAACAGTTAAAATTGATCTACTGTTAATTATGACTTCCACTTCACACAGCACTGTATGTAATCCATCACCATCTCCGGGCTGACCATTGAGAACGGAAAAAAGTATCTTCCATACACTACGTATCTGTCGTTCCCAGATTCCACCATGGTGTGATCCAGTAGGGGGACTGAATATCCACTCAGCATTTCTCTGTATCATACTCATCTTAATGGTAGACTGATTCAAATGCTTGATTGCCTCTCTGTGGCCTTTCAGATTGGTACCATTATCTGCTCTTATTTGTTGAACCTGACCCTTCCCTGCTACAAATCTTCTCAAGGCGTTGACATGAACTCTTGTATCAAGTGAGTGCGCAACCTCAATATGAACTGCACGTGTAGTCAAACAGTGAAAATTACTCTACACCTTTTGACCAAGGCACGACCACGCTTAACTTCAAAAGGACCAAAATAATCTGCTCATACAAACGCGAATGGAGGATCATTAGGGGTAACATGATCTCTGGGAAGATCAGCCGGGACAGTATGACCCTATGTAAATATCTTTTGTTCTAGAACACTAGCATGCATGATGTCTTCCACATGTAACACATCTGTGAATCACTCTCCTGTTTAAAGTGGTAGCTCTAAGAATCCAGGACTTACTAAGTAACTTGTACAATTCATGATTTCTGCCAACATGTCCTGAAGATTCATGGATATTCCTAACTATCATTTCTGAAATATTGCTCTCCTTAATTAGGCAGTATCACTGGATGTTTGGTATGTTCAGACATACAGGCTCTGTCAAGCCGTCGACGACCCTTCATCAGATTATCATCTAAATTGGGATCAAGTTCGTACAGCTTTCTTGCCTTACAAAGTCCAGCCTTGGAATTCTCAAGTATGTAAATTACATTAGCAAATGTAAGTCTCTGTACAAAACTGAATAACCGAAGTCTCTGCATCAACCATCTCTTCTCTGTACGATGACTGTCGTCTGTCAATACATTCTTTGCATAACCCTTCTTCAACAAATCATTCATGAATGCTGTATAGTCCTTGTGAAAAGATTCACTTCGCTGAAACTTCTTTTTTAATTGCTCTGCCCTGTATTTTGCTTATGGCCTGTTGCTAGGTAAAGTTTCAGATGACTACTTATATGGCAAAGGGATTTCATAACGTCCACCAACAAGCTCATCAGAGTTCATAATGTCCATAAACAGCTAGTCATTCTTAGACATCTCTGGCTTGTCATCTACAAGTCTTGGTTGTACTGGCTGACTAGCTGGTTTTCTAAATTTTCCAATACACTAATTCTCTTCACTGATACTCTTGTCAGACACTCATCAATATTGTCACATTCACCACTGACAATCCACCCCAAAAGAGTCCGTGCTGCATAAGGTCAACCTTGCTGAGAGTTTATGATCTGCCATGGTTCTAGAGCAATGGGAACATTACCTCCTATCAACAACTGTACTTCAGCATCAATCTGTGGGAATTTAACTTCCTCTAAGACCACTTACCCAAGCTTTACAATCAAATGCATCTTTTCTGTTGACTGGAATCACCTTCTGAGTAACTTTACACAGTTTTCACCTTTCAAATCTGTCACTACCAACCATGTCACTGTATATCACTGAACTTAACTTTTCTGACTCATAGTCAGCAACATAATCTGACTGTTCTTACTCTCTACACCTAAATCTATCATCAGACCTTCTGTACAAAATAAAGCAGAGCTTCCATAATCAAAGAACGCATGGGCTTCATAACACCTATCACTATTCTCCAGCATCACCCTGACAGGCACAATAGGCAAAGAGCCACTTGTTCCAGTACCACAACCATATGTTACACCTTCACACATGCTCACACAATTATTGCAAACAACCTTCACATCGGTTTTAGTGTCTTTAGCATTAACCTTGAATGCAACACTGTCTTTGTCATAAAACTGTTGCATGCATGCGTTCACACACATTGCATTTCAGTCTGTTGTTACAATGTTTTCTCAAATGCCCTGGAGATAAACATCCAAAGCACACAGATTTTGATTTAAGAAAGTCAAGCTTTTCAGCGTTTGGCTTATTTCTCAGTTTTCTACACGAGCTCAAAACATGCTGTTCCCCACAAAAGGCACTTGAAAGTCTCTATCGTTCATCTTGTCAACAATGGTTCTTTCTGATGTTTCGACAAAGCAAATTATGTTACTCCCTCTGGTTCCTTTCATCTTGTCTTGTCTCTGTCTGTTAACTCCTGGTGGCGCTTGTTTTCCATCCTCAATGTTCCCATAGAACGAATCTGCTAATATCTGCGCCTGTTCCTCAACAAAGCTAGCTAGATCTTGGAAAGTTACCTTTCCGACCCTTTTTTCCTGAATGGTAAACACAAGGCTACGCCATCTGTCCCGCATCTTGTAAAGTATCTTGGAAAAAAAAGATTTCATGTTTTGGGGGGGGTTCAAGATCTCTCAATGTCTGCCATACTGTTGAAACAGTCTAGCAGATACTATAAATATCTGTTCAGTTCATCCCTGTCTTCAGCTTTTATATGCGGCCATTGTTGA
Organism: Haliotis rubra; assembly: GCF_003918875.1. NCBI lineage: Eukaryota > Metazoa > Mollusca > Gastropoda > Lepetellida > Haliotidae > Haliotis > Haliotis rubra. Next base: position 47,713 of record NW_025765701.1, on the reverse strand, counting down.
GCTTTCTCTGTGTATGCTGTAGCTACTTCAAACTTGTTTCCAAACCTTGTCTGAAGCAGCTGTTTAGCTCTCATGTAGCCTCGCTCGGGATCCATGTGAATACAACTTCGCACCAATTGCCCTGACATCCCACCAGTAAACTGTTTCAGATAATACAGTGTATCTTTGAAACCATCTGTCTTACTTTCTATGCAATGTTTAAATGCCATGAAGAATGTCATATTCCAAAGCATCTCCTCTGGACACAGGAACTTTAGGTTCTGGCAATGCAGCTAATATCTGGCTCTCACTGACCATCTTCATGGTGGCATTTTCTGTATTCTGTGGAACTTCTTCAAACACTTGTGTCTGATGCATATTTACGTACAAAGGTATGGCTATTGAGACATGGTGCTGATGGAGGAATAGAATTACCACTCTTAAACATGTTAAACTGCTTGTTGCGATTAATTTTACTCAGATTGTAATCTCCAATTCTTCAAGTGCATCGACCTGAGAATTAGCAACTGCCAATTCTGTCTCCATCTCTAACTTTTCTTTCTTCTGTTTTAGACATTGTTCTTCCTCTTCCAAGACACGTCTCTGTTAAATACACTGGGAACGTGACTTTAACTCTGCCAGTTTGGCTACCATCTTTATTCTTGCAGATGACACACTACTAACTGAATCTTAAGAATGCAGTCTTGAGGATTTCCTGGCCTCAGACTTCTGTGACCGAGCACTACATGCTACACTAACCTTTTCAACATGTCCAAGGCTCTACAAATTGTCTTCAATCCACACTTAAATCTCAGCCCAAAACTTACGAAACATACTGTCCTTTTTAAGCACACCATGACTGAACATCTGCATCAACAAATTCTGGTGTAAACATGTCACAATATGAATCATATGACTGAAGAAAAGCACAATATTTATCCTTCCATCTAGCATAATGTTCCTGCATATATGACAATTCAGCATTACTCTTCAACAAATCTTCAATAACACACTTTTGTTACAAAGTTTAGACTTTTCTTCCTTCAATATCTGTATGTTATACAAACGTCCATTCTCTGACAAAGTCGTTGATCTGATTGACACATTGTTTTCCTTACATTCAGTGTTACTTTCTAGTGGTTCAAAACACATTTCGACGACATGTTGACACAACAACATCAACTGACACTGTGAGCCTCAATCTGCAATCTAACATTGCAGGTTACACAACACCAGATGTTTTCCCATAGAGTTCTATAGTAACGTTTTATTTTTTTTTAAATCATCTAAGCTGCCGAAACACAAATTCCGGCTAACTTATCCCGCTAAGGAAGCTGAACCCATCAACCCAAGTTCAACACCAAATGTCACCTACTGGAAATTATCTGTACACACAATAAGCATAAGTCATGTTGATAAAAATGACAGCAGTAAATACGTAAAATTGTGGCCAGTTTTAATTGCTGGATGGATGTGCTTTAAAAAAACATAAAAATATTATGCAATTTCATGCAATCACAGCTGTCAAATATCTCTGTCTCTTCAACTGTTTACGTACGGTTCTCTCTCAGGGAGCACGTGTTTCTCATTTAGTGTTGTGGAACCTGTATTTGACCGCAACACGAATATTTCATAGCAGGCATGTAGAGGTAATTTCCCAAACTGGTGCATCAGTGCTAAGAATGATGTCCGATGCAATTCCTTATTGTGACTTGTACTATATACGTTCCCGATTACGTTCAGGTGAACTTCTGACGAGCCTTTGCATGTGTTCCTGATGGGTGCCGATGGGTGAGACGGGATACGCTCATCTTTTCGCGAACACCTGATATCATCATTATGTGATTGTGATTCATAAATACATTTTGGTTTTTTTGTTATGTTTTACAGATTAAAGATGAAAATGCAGCAGAGAGGGTTCGGGTGATCCTGGCACAGTCAGGTTTGTGAGGCTCATCATCAGCTCAGAGCCCTCGGCCCCTCTACACGCAGCCCAGACAGGGAATGGGACTTCTCCCAGGAAACACTGCCTAGTCGAACCTACCAAGAATTTTCCAGAGAATATGAAGGCTCCCCAACACTGCGGCCTTCTGCATTACCCAGAGTGTCAGAAGGGCTGTTCTCCAGGTGGAGAACCCGGGCACTCTCCTGATCTGTGCCAAGATATCAGGAGGTACCAAACCAACGGCACCGAGAACAATGGGGAGCCTGACGACAGTGTACTTGGGATGCAAGCGAGACATTTCAAAGGCGAGGTCCGCATATTTATCATGCTTTGCCTGAATCTTGTCAATCACATTGCTGTCAAAAGGGACAGAAAATTCAATGATATAAATAAATTCATTGGATTTATCAAAAAGGACAAGATCAGGTTTGTTGGCAGGAATTCTTCTGAGGCTGTCACTAGGCGCACCGAGTTATTGTGGCTTTCTCATCCTAACGAAGTACCCATTCACAGCTGGGTGGACTAGGACACATAGTCACAGTACTTATCCAAGTTGCTGTATCCAAGTTGCACGTTGCTGTACCCGGAACTAGGTGTTTGCACGTATTCATGTGGCCACCATCTGGTCATATACCAACGGATTCGTGGGTTCTTTCAAGTGCACAGGATTGTGTACTGTACACTAGGGGTTGTGACAACACTGAAAGAGCCTGCACACAAAGTTGACTCCAAGGTTTTTACACCCGGTCACAGGTGGGCTCGATCCCGTCACCTCAAGCTCGCTGGATCACTAGCTTGGCGCCTTAGCCAGCTCGCCCACCGCGCCCCGCGTTCCTTATATAGTCGAAATTGTTCACTAACATCCTATCGTGGGGATGAAGAGAGGGGTTTCATTATATTTATTTTACAAAACTACAAGAGTGCATACATAGTGTTACATATGAATTGCCTTACATGTAGAAATACATTATTAAAGACAGAATAGTATTCAGCAAGACATAACAAAATACACATAATGCTAATAGCACAGTGTTGCAACAGCGTTTCTTTGTGGTTCTTGAATCTGTGTTCGCCTCGTCTTCTCTCCTACTGTCCCCGGCAGTCTGAAATGAATGCAATAAGTCGGAATGTTAAATATCCGATAATTGCAATCTCATGTAAGTTGTAATCCTAACTTGTCGTTGTCCTCGATAAAATGTACAATAGTGAATTGGTTCAGATATACACGTAACAACGTCTTACACCAAATACAAGACAAAAATGTAATACAGCACTATGCATGTGTACCAACAAAACATGTAACCTAACTTATAAAGACTTAAATAGAAAATTGTTATGAAATTAAAATACACATTCATAAAGACATATCCACTACTTCAAGGTCGTAATTTACAACCTGCACGTACATATTGTCGGTAGCTTGTAAAATGTGAAATGTACACAATTACTGTTTAGCTTTCAGGTGCTTATAGACACATTAGTTTTGATGGCTTTATGCCACAAACCTCCACTGCTCAAATAGGAACAATGGTAATTATTATGTTCTCTTTGGATGTGGTATCTGCAGCAGGACAGAACACATAACTTGCCATGGGACTGTCTGTCACTTGCGTCCCTCCTACAAGACAATTATGTTCAACACCTCACAGGATTCCTGGCTATGGGGCATGAATGGCGGAACCGTACACAACCAGATATTGGAGTAAGTGAGCGAGTTGAGTTTTACACCGCTTTTAGCAATATTACAGCAATATCACGGCGGGGGACACCAGAAATGGGTTTCACATATTGTACCCAAGTGGCGAATCGAAACCGGATCTTCGGCGTGACGAGCAACCACTAGGCAATCCCACCGCCCCTATCAGATATATTGAAACATAACATCCGCCCACGGCGTCCAGCGATATGTCCAATTCTGTTTCCATGTGACCTTCATAGACTGGGACAGTATTCTGGACCCTGGTTTTGAATGGACGCCTCTGATGATCCACAAGCGTCCAGGCGAATGCTTTTAACGACGCCTGCTTTACTCATCAGTTTGGGGCGATAGTGAGTGAGATGGTCAAGTGTGGGAGAATACAACTTGACAAATTTGATGGTACCTGTGTTCATATGCGTGGGAGTAGTTTCAGCGTTGATATTGACATCTTATAATCACATATTATATTTTTTTGTCATTTCTATCTATATCTTAGAATGTGATGTGTCGGTTCTCAGTCTGAGTAAACTTAAGCTCAGTATTATTCGTTACACTGCTACACTGAGTCTAACAAAACCTAGTAGAAGGTCGCGTCAGCTAACCTTTGAGCGACCTATGACCGTCCAATCAAACGCGAGACGGCCGAACGGATTAACCAATCAGACAAACGGTTTGGGATTTTCTCTTCCCTGGTCGCTGACACTGATCTATCAACAAACGAAAATCCGCATAAAACACAGATGGGTTTCTAATTACATGGTTACTATTTGCTAATATTTTCGAAAGATGACATCCTTGAACATTGACAAAGACGCTATTTTCAGCCACTGTTTACTCATTGCGTGTATCACTCAGAAGCGATCGTGCGGAAAACAGCATTCGGAATGGTTCGAGTTTTTAGGTAAAGGTTCAATCGGTATGTGCGAATGTTAACTTTCGCGATTTGGTAAGCCCAAAGGTTAGCTGACGCGACCTTCTACTAGGGCTTTTGTTAGACTCAGTATATCAGTGTAACGAATAATACTGAGCCTAAGTTTACTTAGACAGTGTAGGTTCAATGACTTTTATAAGACACATTAGTATGCACCATATTTGTTTCCTGGAGAATGTCAATAGTCGCTTAAGAAAGTAACATAGAACTATGTGCACCGATATTACCTGATGCGATGTCCTGCCGGACAAGGGATCTACTGCTGAAAATATATAAATATGCATGAGAAAAATATGCTGACATCGTTAATGTGTAACGGACTTGCCAAATTGAAATTTGATAACTCAACAATACTTAAAGCAGTCAATTTATACGGGTAACTACATAACAAGAAGGCAGGTACATGTATATTAGCACTGATCGAGCTATCGAACCAATACAAATACCTTGATGGTCATACATTGGCAACTTTATGCCATTTAAAGAATTCTTTTATTTTTAAGTCTTGTGAGCCTTTTGTTTTCAAGGCGTAAAAAGAAATTAATATTTGCTTCAGTGAGCAGACACATATCTAACGGAAACCAAAGAGAAAAACATATCCTTACCTTGATCTGGTTCACTTGATTCGCTCCCTGGCTTTTTTTGGCTGAAATGAAATACCGCATGTGGCAAATGTGTATAAACTCTATGTCTTAGACTATAAGAGGATTCTACCAAATTTTAATATCATTTAGAATATGCTGTTTGTCGCAACTCAGCAATGTGATTCGATCTATGCAAATGGGGTGGCATGCATCAGTGTCATGCATCGGTTATCTCCCTTTTGTTTGACGGATAGTTGTTAGACAGCCAGTTATTAGAAAGTGAAGTAGGGCGTTAGGGTAGAAAACACCCACGAGTGGAGTGGGACAGTCATGATAGCTAAAGTGACAGTAGACTTTGCCCCTTGATGACGCACATGACAAAAGATAACACTTCCATGTGTCTGTAGGATATAGCTAGTATTCTGGACTATCACCTCAGAAGGTTGTGACAATGATTATGGTGGTAGCATGTTCATTAAGCTTTCTCATGTTATGTTTGATTCACTGACATATTGTCAACAACTTTACTTTTTCATAAACTGTTTCATTCTCCACTTTCCTCCCCAAAAACAACAACTGATTTTGGTGAGCATCCTGTATAAATTGTTTCTCAAAATGTTCAACACGGAATGTAATGAAAACACCAGACCAACTCTGGAAAAGTTTCAATAACGTTTGTCTCCAAAAAATTAAAAAAGTTACTTAACAAACTATCACCACGTGCTTCCCGCCCTTGGGGCTGTTACTGCATCAGTTTACTGTTACTTTACCCTCATAAAACTCCACAGGGAAAATCACAACAAAAAATGATGATAGTTTGTTAAGTAACTTATATTTTGGAGAGTCATGAGACAGTAGTACCAAGGTCCAAGAATATAGAGAAATAAATCCACTACAAATCTGAGGTTATCCTTGCCACATCGCAGAACTGAAATAGGGCACAGGACCATGCTCGCGATGCTCAAGCGGCACCAAGCCATAAGAGAACATGTCATAAAACAGACAACAGAATATTGAGACTACAAGACCAACTTCGTCATAGACAGGGTCCTTTCCTCCAGTCTGTAATGCATCCCATTTTTATCCGATTTGGTTTTAAAAACGTTTGTTTATTAAAAAACAACTCACCAGAAACAGTTTAGTGAAGTCCACCATTTCTTTTCATAGCCGTATACGATGAAGATGGCCAGGTACACCGTGTTGAAAAATGGAGCCGATCAAGTATGCTCTCCAATTTCTAAGTGAATCTAGACAATGGTAAATGTATCAATGTTACTCAAAGGTAAAGTTGAGAGAATATTTAGATATCTAAAATCTAACATAATATTCATTGAATAAACAAGCAAACATCAGGAACGATGCTCATAAATATTAACAAAACTGGCCCGTAAAGCAACCAGACACGATTATTTACAGACTGTCTGAACTGAATAAATACATTCGGGTTTGCTTCTGACACTTACAACTTTTGATCTCTCTGACACATACACAACAGATAAGTATGTCCAATCTTAGACTCAAGATTATACCCTCACCGTATGTGCATTCTGTTATATCTCTATCCCGCTGTGTGCATTCTGTTTTAACTTTATGTTATTGGAAAATGCGTTCTGGTCATAAATTTTCTCATGTTATAAGAATTGTTCCGAGACCTACAATATTGTTTTAAGAACGCGTTTGCGACTTCCACCGTTGTTACTCATTATCCATAATGTGTCTAGCCTTTATATTTTATGTTGTCAAACATACCATTGTTAATATGAACAACGAGCCCAATTGTTTTTCATGTGGGACAAACATCAGATAACTTTCATAATGGTTTGGAAATGTTTTCTCATTTAAAAAATTAAGCATATCCTCTGAGGTAAAACGTGTCCTTATCAGTATATTTGTCTTTCACGAGAAGCTGAACCCGCTAGAGTTTGTGTCCATAGTAGATACGTATCATATATAAGACACAACACACCCGTTTTACCAAAACCTTTCATCCATTTTTATTTAATGAGCAGAATGTTGAAACTATGATATGGTAACAATTTTAAAAATATCATACGACAAATCAATTTATTGTTTTAGTGACACAACATTATCATTTGGCCTAATTAAAATGTGTAGAATCGTCATATAGAGTACTTAAATATCTGCACTCACCTATATTAACGTAATGTGCTATATATGTGCTTTCTTCAGTCGTCTAAGCACTTACATTTAACCTGACTTTGTCCTTGCTTATGGACCCGTGAAGATCCGAGTTAGAATTGATTTTCAGTAACCTATGCTTGTCGGAATGGTGGCTAACGGGATCGGGTGGTCAGGCTCCCTGACTTGGTTGACATATGTCATCGTATCCCAAATATGTAGATCGATGATAATGCTATCGATCACTAGATTGATCAGACTCGATTATTTACAGACTGCCGCCATATACATGTAGCTATAATATTGCTGAGTGGGGCGTTAAACAACAAACAAACCAACCAACCTTGCTTAGGGGAACTGGCTGTTGCGGACGCAGTCTCGGGTGAAGATGACGGTAAGCACGAGCATGTTTCAAAGTGACAGTTGTTTGACAATTGGCATTGCAAGCCTTTGTCACATCCAGTGTTAGCAGAACAATGTCCCTTTCTGCAGCCATCATTACAAGCCCCAGTTGATCTTTCACAAGCTTCCCTAAACATGTCTTCGAACACAGAACTGAACAGGTTAGTTGTCTGCAGAGAAGCCATCTTTACATGTTCTGCAGAGACCCGTTTGGATATCACAGTCAAACTGGCAGTTTCCAATGCACTTCTGACTACACGTGCTTCCATAATACCCCTCCAGGCATTCACAGCATTGATTGCATTTAATGCAATTGTTGCCAAATTTCTCCGTGCAAGGATTCGCGTTCAAACCTGTAGAAAGATGACATTATCTGAGACTGTTGTATATTTCTTTATATTCTCAGAAAGGGAGATTTGTTTAGGATATTCGGGCTCAATATAAACCAGAGCTCAAAAGAAACCATACACCACAAATTATTACATAAAGATTCACAAAAATAAAAATGAAATGATAAACCATACATGTAACACGACGGTATCAAAAAAGCCTACGCGACACGTGAGCAATACAGTAGTCAAAAAGAACAAAATGTGCCACGTTTGAGGCAAATTGTAAGAGAGAGAGAGTTGTTGTCGGAATGCACCCAACAAGCGAGCTAACCACACCGTCATTGCCAGAACCTGTGGCTGCACCCGAGCAACCGTCATCAGACCGATGCAACAACTAAAACACAGTTAGGCAATACGTCGTGAGACAGGCCAAGGTGTTGTCGACCACGTGTGACAACGTTCCAGTGATGATCATCACATACTGGACAATTCATCTGAGAAATCGTTTTGTAACGGTGACGTCAACGGCATCAACGGCACTAGAAACCGTACTGGCGACTAAGAGAACATGGTTTTCGAAAACGTCGACACTACCGCGGAGTGCATCTGACTCTTCAAAACGACGTCGTCCATTGACATGGGCCTGGCGAGTTCGATGTTAGCAGATGCGTGATTTACGACGTGTGGTATTCACCGTTCAGCAAGTCCGACCGTTTGGAGCCGGTTGTGATGGTGTGGGGGGGATCTATGGCAATCTCAAAACGAGACTTGTGATTATTCTTTGGCAAACCTGAATCCTCGAAGATACAGGGGATGAAGTTTGCGACCAGTTATGTTGCGTTATCCCGTTTCTATCTACCAACACGATAACGCAAGGCCTCGTGCAGCATGCATAACTGACAAAACGACTTTCTGCACAACGCTAACAATCCTGGTCAGCATGTTTCCGACATGAAACTCATAAAACACTGTTGGGACTATCTGGATCGACAAACCTGAAGGACCACAAGACACATCTGTCACCGCTTTCAACAACTGGAACAATGTCTCCAACAGGAATGGTAACGGATCACGTCATTCGTCGTCTTACATCATCAATGTTGTCGGCGTGTTTGGCGTAGTGAAGCCGCGTGGTGGTCACACTCTCACTAATGATTCAACATTTCATGACAGTTTGCAAAAAAAACGCCTTGTTGCTTTGTGTAAAAAGTTTAAACTATGATACCGTAGTCTTTCGGTGTCAGTCAAATGGTACTTTCGACTTTATGAAATCGAAATCGTTGTACCTTTGCTGTAGAATTGAATACTCTATTGAAATTTTACAGATGTTCATTTACAAATGTTTCTTTTCAAGTTTGGTCAAACAAGGCGTTTATTTCTTTTCTGCACTAGTTTATTTCGAATGTAATCATCGAAGAACAGGGCATTGCGGATTATGGAACTACATATTTAATTATGGTACATTAAATTCATATACCATTACATATACATACGGTTCGTTTCCGTTGGTGTTCTTGTAAACTCCCTTTACCTTCTTTTGTTACTACCATGTGTCTCCCCAATGCATCAGTCATTTTCAGTTTCCTCGGCGTTACACAACTTTTTGTTACGTTGAAAATGGATATGGACATCGCTGTAAACACTCAGGTCCACAGGAAACCATCCCTGCATTTGTCCCACACAATCTCTCGTGTATCTGTCATATTCCAGACACGGACGCTATACATGAAGTACTATATGTTAACCCCTCCACTTAAACACACCCTCCTGCCGTACAGTTGACGGTTTGACCATTGGCCAGTAGGGCACACCGTCCTTTCAAACAGTTTCCTCGGCAGTTCCATCTACAGTCAGACCCATACAAGCTGCTGACATGAAGTTTGCACATTCGACCACTGGTCTGCGCTGAGCAGTTCACACAGCCTTCCTTCGGGTTGTCGTGAGTTGTACCGTCACCTTCAACATAAGAGGAGGAGTTAGCTGGGTCATAAGCACTGCTTTTAGTTAAATATTACAGGCTATTACGGCGGGGGACACTCAGGATGGCCCACATATTGTACCAACGTGGAAGCTCAATCGAACCTGGCCTGTCGGTTTTGTTTCGAACGTACGCTTTAAATCCACCGGCATTTCTATCATGATAGAAGTCAGCGATTACACAATACCACAGGACCAACGCTACCGGTCTCTTTCCCTGAACTGTGTCGAATTATGTAACAATGCAATCTGCTATCAAGAAGCGAAGGCACCCAAATCACCATACACCTGATAAAACCCCGATGGAGCCTTTGCTCGGAAATGTCAAATGCATAGACATTAAAGCGATTGCCATAGCCTACGCTGGCACAAAGGAAACGCGCGGTTGTTAGCCGAACTACATCAACCGATAACTGGCAGAAGCAATTTACAGCGACCCTTCAATTGGTATATGTTTATGGAAAGTGCTGCGGTGAAACAATGTATCGAGTACTCATTACATGGCATTGTGAGTGATAATAGCAGCGATTAAGCATTCAATGAAGATTGAATTTATAAAACACGCTTCAACCATACAGATATTGTGTCTTTACCATGGTGTATCAGGAGAAATATGTATGACAGCAAAAGCAACATGTTGCTGGTGTAAACCTCCACGGCACCGATCCCGACCTTCGGCTTGTCTCGAGAAAAAGAGATAACGGCATTATGGCACCAGCCATCAAACCCATGTAAACGTCTCTCGACTGGATGTACGTGTGCATGGATACAAAAGCGCCAAAGTTTTGGGGTTCAGGGTTACAGGCACAAAAGTTTAGGCCTACTGGGATAGGATGGGACGGATAGAGGCATGTGATTCCCGACGTTGGCTGGAATCAGGAGCGAAGATTATGGCCATGCACACATTTCACATGTTATATGTTTGTTACATTTGGATACAGCAAATACAGCTGACAATCGCGAGCATGACTTTACCGTCGCTAGTCCATAAAAAGAAAAGCAACATTGCTTGGTTACAAGTTGTAATTGAATAATCTTTTATATGCCTTTAATTTTATAAGTGGAATAATGACATTGTATACAATATTACGAAAGAATAAGGGTGATATTACTTTTCGTGAACAAGAAATTCAATATTTGATTCCCATTGTGAAAAATCTAAAATTCTAGGAACATGGGTATACTCTTTTCATGCAAAGGAATGGCATATACTCATTTATAAAATGTTTTAATGCATTTTACCGCCGAAATCTGAAATTATGAATGCCACCCTATTATCACTACTTAGGAAATGAAATACCTATACGTATTGTTACGTGGGAAGTATTCACCGTGAATATCTAATCTAACTCAAACGATTAAGACAACAATTCGCTGTTTAGGATCTACAATTATCCTGGTACATCATTTTATATCTGATTTGGGTGTGTCATTTATCAAATCTCACAGGTAAGGTCCCATCCAGTCTCGAAACCTGTACACGGAAGTAATTTGAGCAACCGTGTTAAGCATGATCTCCCCGACCTCCCCATGAAAACTGAGTAATACGCCTACATGGTACAGATATAATGAAGCATATCACTGATAAAGCATTTATGTTTGAGGAACCAGGGCTGCTTATTTCCCACAGAGACATAATCCAATATATAAAAATGGCCTGAGGAAAGGTCGCCTAAGTATAAAAAAGAAAAGCGGTAACATCATCCTGATGTCCCTGGTGTTTAATCTCCTGACGATGTATTTATATCCTTTGGATTAATCCATTTAGCTTCCATTAAATCACCCTTCTCTTGAACAGTCTGAAAAGTCTATACACACACAATATCAGTCAGATTACACATACATGACCGCCTTCCAAGCCAGCTCGAGCACCTTGAGTGACTCAGGCAACGTACTCTTATGCTGGATTTACCCTCATTCCTCGAAATGGGGACAAAACGAGGTTCTCCAACTACACCACAACACACTGGAAGTATAACGTCGCATCTCTTCCTGCCCGTGAAACGACACCTCCTGGCTGTATTAAAGCATCCATACCTGTACAAATAGAAACTGGGAACAATTGGTCATTGTTCCAGGTGGAGTCTCTCGTTAGGAGGTGTACTCTAAACCCTTTGACTTACTTTGATGTTCAACAAATACTATCCTGAGTAGGAGTATGTTGATATCGGTTCGTTGTTATCATTCCTTCCAGAACCTAAACTACAAAATCATTGGCTATGAATATTAGACCGCATCAGGGATTCCTCCATATTTAAAGTAAACTGTTCATCAAATTACGGGTATGTTCGTTACATAGAGTACAGCATATAGTGTAACGCTGAAATAACTGGGACATGTAATTTCAGAAACCAGCACCTTCTCGAAATTCCTCCACGCAACAAAGATGTTCTAAAAAATAGCAATGTCAGTATAATGATATGTAGACATAATGTGTGTACAAGTATGTATATAAGCGTATGTATGCATACCGTACGTTCTGTATGCTGTCTGTCTGTCTGTATGTATGTCTCTCTGTCCGTCTGTCTGTGTATGTATGTATGTATGTGCATGTATGTATGTCTGTTCGTCTGTCTGGTCTGTCTGTCTGTCTGTCTCTCTGTCTGTCTGTCTGTCTGGTGTGTGTGTATATGTAACATTTAACACTCTACTAAGGTTCAAAACAACAATTTCGACAAGGTTCACGAAAGCTATTACAGTACCAACACTTGTGAAATAGTAATAATCACATTCAAAGCACCTAGAGCGTCCTGCTACTTATACCTAACCCGGCTGATTGGCAAGCCGAAAAGTGCTTTTGAGGGAAGTCACGTGGATCATCACAGGATAATTACATCCTCTTAGGGGGGCTGATGGATTTCCGGTGATGGAGAAGTACGTGGCCAATGTGAATGACACCCACCCCCACTAAATGTTATGCACAAAATAAATGACCCCCTTGCATGTCAGCGTACAAAAAATCAGTGACCCGCCCTCCTTCCCACAATTTCTAAGCTTAATTTCAAATATCTTAATGTGTGTGTAATTCCTGAACCCCTATCCCCCCACCTCTTCAATTCTTTGGCAGTAGGCGCGGTACAATATTTATGACCCACCCCTTTAAAACTCATCATTTCTCTGGCACTCTGTAGTTTTATTCGAATATCAGATATGACCTATGAACGCTGTCACAGCAGTATACCTTCCTTTACCCAGTACAACCCCGTTGACCAGGTCATCATTGGCGCAAGATAGCCAGTTTTATTAAACAAGTAGCCGCTTTAATTCTATGCATGTTTAGCGTCGTCAATTCACTAACCTACCTTCATTAGTTAACTTCACCTCGCTGTCCTCCTTTTACGCGTCGGGACCTAATTTGGCAGACCGTACTGGCTTTAACAGCTGTTAGTAATATATATCTAATTTTGTCCTTTGTCTCTAAAATAGTATCGTCTCATGGTCCGTACTGGCCGGATGTTGAACTTAATTAGCACTATATCTTTGCGATTTTCTATGAGGCAATACAACTTGTGACACTTTAATAAACACTTTTCTTCTTCTTCTCTCACCCGACCGACACTAATTAGATTGTATTTTTAACAGTTGTGGTCTCCTTTGGATGTCTTACAGTGGTCATTACGTAGGTCACTGGTGCTTCAAACAATAGATTGAGTTTATGTAGACATCTTCAATGGTATATGGTTCGTTCATTATCTTTGTATTGGCGTGTTACACCAACTTGAGCCATGACATGGAAGATAACTAAAGTGATATTTGGCTACAAATAAAAGTTGAAGTAACAGAAAGTGAAATTGTAAAGTCTTTGTTAGCGTTGTTTCCAGACGTATATATTGAGTACGTAAATTCAAACATACTCAGCAAGCAAAAACAACAACGTCAGTCTCGAATTCAAATTAGATAGGCACTGTAATCAAATCATTACAGAAACGGACATAATAAGCGGATTCAAAACAGTTTTGTGTAATACGATCTTCGACACACTCAATGAACATTAACCTGTACCACCCCACAGCGTAGTCGTTTGAAATCTATTCAGACTCTCGACTTCAGTATCTGCGTACCGCCACGAGCGGGCAATAACTGCAGACAGCGTCTCCATGAGTGCTCCAATCGATTGATGAAGGCCATTACACCTGTGAATCAATAATTCCGGTGCCGCCTGGCGCAAAAAATATCGACTGTGTTCTCGGCCTTGGTATGGATGTGTTCAATTGGGGCGAATATACCGGTGCGCCACTGCATTATGTTGAACCGTTCTTGCTGTAGAAAGTACCCGTGTAGCTCAAGGTGGGCCCGGTCGTTAATGCTTCTGGAAAAATGTTTATTCGGTCAGCGGAAATGTGGTGGCGACATGGGGCCTGAGAGCTTGTCGATGTAGCGCATCGCTGTGATGCCTCCTCCTCTTCGAATCAGTTCTGAACACAACAGGACCTCCACTCTCTGGTTCAGGCCTATTCCACCCCATACATGATGCTTGCATCTCCTTACGAGTCTCCTTTCAATAACACATTGGTCCGAGATAACGCTACCACGTCGTCGCCATATTCTGCGCCATCTACAGTTGATACGCAGTACCGACTCTCATCTGTGAATAGAACAGTTCTCCATTGCTCACCGCCAGGTTTTGGTGCTCGTAGGGCAACCAGACCTTCACTACGACGAGGGGTGAGGATAGGTCCGGTAAGGTCTACGGCAATGGAGAGGTTCCTGCTGTTAAGACGTCGGCGCACCAGCCCGATTGGTTTCCGTGCGTTCCCACCGTCTGCGGTTCTTTCGACGCTCCATGAAGGGAGTCTGTACATGCTGTCGCACGCCATGGCGTCTTGTCGTCTTGTGATCACCTGGTCTGCCTGTGCGAAGGGCGATCATTTGTGGTGTTGCGGCCCGGAACTTGCTTCGCAGCGCCTCGTAGATGGTCCGGAACGTTGACCTGGAAGCGAGATTGGCAACGGCTTGTGCAGTATGGCCAGCTTCAAAGTCTTCCTAGCGCCCGGTTCCTCTGATGTCGTGAGTCGCAGCATCCTCCCGACGTTGTAATGTCAATGTTTCATCCAGGTTTGCGAAGCTGTACTATAGGGCTGGTCCTGTGAACAGCACGCAGCATGAGATGCATGAAAGACACACGGAGAACACCGCACCATCTCCAGGTTCGCCATTTTGAAGACCACTTCCTTGGTTCCACCTGAGTTTAGCAAACGTTCTTGTTTCGTGCAGTTGGAGATGTTGTCAAAAATATGCAATAAAACATTAAATGAGTTTATAGTTATCCGTTTCATGAAGGAAATTCCAAACTGACGTTTCTTTTTGCTGCTTAGTATATTAACGTCTGCGCACATGTCCTTCAAATTCACATCATAGGTCAAGGTTTCACAGAGGGAAAGATACAGAGACTATCCTAATGTGAGGACCTTTCGGTACTGTGTACAGTTAGCCGCCGTTGAACAAATATATTGAAAAAGGCAATGAAACATTTTATGTAGTATTTCTGCCAAATATCCAATTTCAGCAGCGGTACAAATATAGATCAACATGTAAGTCGACAGGTACCATAACGGAAATTCATTTGGAGGCCAGAAATGACGACACCTTTCAAGATCGGTATCGATTAAGTAAATATAGCAATGCAGGATATACAGGTGTACATGCCATTGCACTGCCAGGAGTAAATCCGAGAGATTCAAGCAACAAAGTCATGTTTCTGAATTCAGCTCTATACATGAAGGATTACTGGCACGCCCATTACCAAAGCGTTGGTTCATTACAGTATTACATTACTGTTTCTCGAAACATCAAACAATCGTTTTAAAATCATTTCAATATATACTCATGATACAAATATGTTTAACAGTATATAAAGCATTCATTCATTGTCTCAGGGAATTACCCACATTTTCGCTACAAAGCATGCAAAGAAACTGGAAACATGTAGAAATTAATTTCAAGGAAGCCCTTTATTCGCATGACTGTGGATAAGACAAATAAATTCTTCGCAACCGTATTTTAATACAAAAAATAACTATATGTTCTCAGTATATATCGAAATGCAGTTTGAATGCAAAAGAAATATAATATCATATAAAAGCTTTGTATACACCTCATCCTCTAAATGATTATGCCCATGGGAAATCACAGCACAAAATATGATTGCTGTTGATTATATAGTGCCAATGCAGAGCGATGCTCACAGCCATTATGGACGTTCGGCCCAGATTCGATTTACACCACCACGTCTGCTCGAGTCGAAATGCCGTCCGCCCACATTTAACAGCAACTGAGATGTCGTTTAATCAATCTTCGACAAATTACTGTTGATGTTTTCACATGGCAACACCGATGAGCCATATTATAAATAATGTAAGCGATCAAACAAAAGAGAGTTGAAATAATAAAGAGCGTTACGAGATAAACCCGGACTTGTACGTATTTGTTATTAAATGCAAACAAACTGTAGTCGAGTTTGTCACAGGAATGATACAGTGCCGAGAATAAATCCACCCCTCAGAGTTTCCGATTTAAATATAATACATTAGGTTGTAATCAAACTAGGTGATGACAAACATACACATATGATATGTCAGTATTGCACCTTTATTTGACTCCAGCTCTTTGAAAAGGGGGGTGCACACCACAGAAAAGGAGGGTGCACACTTCATTTTCACTTCAGTTTCAATGGTCATTTAACAACCAGCACAAGGAGAGGAAGGCGCACCCCTGCACCACATTGAAGTTATTCCGGGAAATCAAGTTTCTTTTGGGCGATAAATACTTAGCTTACCGCCACTTAAGTTTAGATCTAGTTTCGGTAATCGACTTCATTTCTAAACAAATCTCGCAGTTTCGGTCGTAACAGTGAAGTTGGGATTCTGTCGGCAGCTGCTGTTGAAAGATATTTCGGGCCATTATTCCGATACAGAATATGCCAGCAAGCGTTACGTTGTAAAGTATATGTAACTCCGACACATCCGACTTTCGACATTAACTTTAATATCTGCCAGAATCACATTTTGATGACTCTCAAATGGTAATTAATCCACTCCGCGTTTTGATATATTACGTTTTATCAAACATCTCCTTATTTAAACATCCTTATTCAAAATAAACTTACCCTAAATACGAGCCCGCAATAGCCACGTGTACCGGAGCTTTGAAAGTGAGCTGGTGGTAATCCGACCTATGCCCCGTATTGCGCAGCGAAACCAACACCAACAATACGTTACCTGTTTATTCGAATGCTAAACAAAGATGTAATGGCTGAAGCTGTAATGATCATTGAGAAATACCAGTGGAAACACCGTGTACAGGTAGGAACTGATGAGATAGATACCTTCGATTTGAGAATAAGGCGTAGTTCGCGCATGCATGGCAAGTTTAATACCACATACCATACTACGGTGGTTTTACATATTCGATATAGTGACCTGGCTAAGGTTTGATACTAAATCATACCAAACTCGTAATAAAGTGATCATGGTTATGATGAAGCCGCATTACGTAGCAGTTGATCTAAAGACAAGTATCGGCGGGCCATTCTGAGCACTTTGAAGATTGAAGTAAAACCGACACAATTACTTCAGTTATTATGCGGGTTGTACAGAATTTTATGTCGACAGTACCATCATATATCAAAAGGCGCCTTATCTACTTACTACGTCGCCGCTCATTTTAAGAATAGGGCAAATTTATTAATTGCTCGTATCCCTTCCCAAAAACACTCAGTCTCAAACGCAGCAGTAGATCACAGCATGTTTATCTGTATACGAAAAACAAATACCCGACATTAATTTTTTTGGCTACTTCTGTTTCGGAGAAATCTATCTTCTCGAATAGACTCAACTGTCACCAAGACTGACATGCATGTAATGCAGCCTTTAGATAACACTTCAGTAGCAGGTGGCATGTCGCATGCTTATGCAGCGGTGTGTACAATGATTATCATCTTTACGACGGTGATACTGGCGTTTTCGTCAAGTTCAACACTAATCAGCAGGCTCGCAAAATGTATTAAATATTTAATGCGCTATACAAGAAAGACTTCGATTTGGGGAACAGTTTACTCATTCTCACTGTGATTCAAGTTTTAGACCAATAAGCTTACTAGCCATACTTAAGAAAGCATTGAAGACTCGCATGTATGTATGTATGTATGTATGTATGTGCATGTATGTATGTATGTATGTATGTACATGTGCGGCAGCGTATGCATGTATGTATGCATGTATGTATGTATGTATGTATGTATGTGGCGCAGTATGTGGCGTATGTATGTATGTACGGGATGTCCGTATGCGCATGTGTGTGTGTGTAAAAAGGGCGTATGCGGCGCGTATACGAAATGCATGCGTATATATGTTTGTCTGTCTTTACTGTGTATGTATGTATGTCTCTCTGGTGTGTGTGTGTCTGTCTGTGTGTCTGCTCGTGTATGCATGCGTGTATGTATAAAGTGCATGTATGTATGCATGAGTGTGTGTGTATGTATGCATGCATGTACGTATGTTGTAAGTGTGTGTGTTTTATGCATGTATGTATGTATATGTATGTGTGTATATATATATATATATATACATATATAGTTCCTATCTCACAATATAAGTTCTAATCAAAAGTATGAATTCTGTTCAAAGCTCGGCTTGCCCTGTGTTGTCAAAACAAATTCAAAACTCGACACATTTTATCCTGATTTGTGCTTAAATCCATACATTACTATTATATCTTACCTAAATGGCGTTACCGCAGAGTCTTCAAAGCGTAGTATTTAAAGCAAAAACGTTGCTGAAAGTGAAGCACTTTTCTACATACTCTCAATGAATGACTGTATCAATAAGTGTTTTCGGAACGCTTTGGTCCGGGCCTCAAAAACAAATCAAACCCTCACATGTGTTCTGTTTGTGTTTGAATCCATAGGACTAGTACATTATATCTGCCTAAATATCAAATTTTATTACAAAATGCCACATGTAAAGATTAACTGGTTCGTTAAAGTGAAGCCCTCCTTTTCCTCTCCATTCACAATATAGCCCCTCAATCAAAAGTGTCAGTCTCTTGTTCAGCCTCGACTTTGGTCTCGTGCCAGTCAAACACCTTTAAACCTCACATAGCGAACTCCGATTTCTGTTCATATTCTAGACAGAGTTATGTCTTACCTTAAGCATCTTTTATAGGAGTCTCAAAGTTATACGAAGCAAAACACGTTGCTTAAAGTGAAGCCCCATTTTCTATACATTTTCAACAACCACACAGCATCACAAACATGCTTTCGGTCCGGCTTTCTGGCCCCAAGCCCCAAAAACAATCTCAAACCCTACAAGGCGCCCGGTTACATTAATATTGACATTATCATCATCATCAATATCAATACATATGCTATATATATATATATATATATATATATATATATATACATATATATATATGTGTGTGCAGGAACAAAATGCCCCTGCTTCAAAGGCTTCACCTAGTCATGAATGCTACGCCCTCTGGTGACAAACGTTATGAAGAAAACGGTGGAGCAATCAATAACACTGAAGGCCCCTGAACGGTAATTAAGGGCAACAATGGAGTATGTTAATTCGAATCACAACACCCAGCTGATTGCAATTAGACAAGGCGTTACCATGCTCAGGTTATGCGGTGAAATTAACAGGTGTATTAATTTCCTTTAGCCCGCACAGAGCCCTGACGGAACACTGCCTTCTACCGTTAGCAACGCGATTCAAACATGTACAAAGCTGGAGCCTCAATAAAAGAGGTATTTAGGCAGATATAATAACTCCATTGCTTTTTTAAAACTCAGCTCAAGATACACTGTGAGGTTTAAGGTGCGTTTGAGAGCGCGGGCCAAGCCGACCGAAGCCAGATTGCATGTCTTGTTGAGAATGCATAGAAAATGACTTCACTTTGCCAACGTGTTTGTTTCACATACAACGCTTTGAGACTCATAAAGACGCTTTAGGCGCAGATATACACAAATTTATGATGGTAAAACACATTTCAAGATACATGTGTGAGGTTAGGTTGTTTTTGACAGCACGGGCCAAGCTCGGGCCAGAAATTGGCGAGATCTAAACACTTTTTGATTGAGGCTATAAGTTGTGAATGGAGAGAAAAGGGTTTCACTTTAACGAACCAAAGTTATCTTTACATGTGGTATTGTGTATCACACGGTGATATTTAGGTAGATATAATACTAATCTATGGAATAAACACAAAATCAGGACATATGTAACGGATTTTGCTTGAGAGCCCGGGGCAACCGGACCGAACGCTTGTGATACGTATCTTTGTTGAGAATATGTAGAAAAGATAGCTTCACTTTCAGCAATCGCTTTTGCTTTTAAACATTTATGTTTTAGACTGTGAAGTGATATGTACGTAAAGTAATAATAACGCGGAATTAAATACAAATCAGGACATATGTGGGCTTGTTGTTTTTGAGAGCGCGGGCCAAGGCGTACTGAAAGCCTGACTCAGGATACTGCAATCTTGTTGAGAATGTATAGAAAATAGGGGCTTCACTTTCAGCAAGGTGTTTTTCCAAAATACTACGCTTTGAGACTTCAGTGAAGTGGATATGTAGGTGATATAATACTAATCTCTGTCTCATAGCAGACAGAAATCAACCTTCAAATCTGAGATAGAACGGGCTGTTGACAGCACGGGACTGTCGGCTGAACAGAGAGTAAAACACTCTTTAATTGAGTTTATGTTGAGAATGGAGAGAGAAAAGGGCACCTCATTTTTAATTTGACCTAGTTCTCTCTTTACATGTGGTATATTGTAACATCACACATTATTATTGTTTAGGTAGATATAATACTAATCTATTGGATGTAAACATTGCCAGAATACATGTGTGGGGTTTGTTGTTTTGAGGAGCCCATGAACTAAGGCGGACTGAACGCTTGTGGTACAAAGTGTCTTTTGTTGAGAATATGTAGAAAAGAGAGCTTTACTTTCAGCAAGGTGTTTGCTTCCAGTCATTTACGCTTTGAGACTCTGTGAAGTGATATTTAGTGGTAGATATAATACTAATTCATTGATATAAACACATTTCAGTGATTATATGCTTGAGGTTTGCTGCGTTTTTGACAGCACGGCCAAGCCGGGCTGAACAGGGACTAAAACACTTTTGATTGAGGCTAAATTGTGAATGGAGACAGGAGCGGGCTTCACTTTTAACGGAGCAGTTTTCTTTACATGGACATTTTACAACTTCAATAATGGTGATATTTAGGTAGATATAATACTAATCTATGAATTAAACATAACCAGGACATGTGTGGCTTTTGTTAGCTTTTAGAGCCGCCGGACCGAAAGCATGACTGTGATACTGTGTGGTTGTTGAGAATATAGAAAATAGAACTTCACTTTAACTAACGTGTTTGTTTCATCATCACAACGCTTTGAGACTCTGCGAAGACGTACTTTGTTAGATATAACCTATTCTAGGATATAGACAGAAATAAGGATTCATGTGATGTTTAGCGGTGTTTTGACAGCACGGCGTCTGCCGAACGGTGTAAGCAGACAATAAGCCTGCCACTGGGATAAAAAGCCCCTCGAACAAAACCCCAGGCTAAATGTCCCCTGCGGACAAAAGCCCCGCGGCAAAATTTCACAACCATAGGATAAAACACCTTCGGTGCATACCTTTGAGCCGACAGGTGATAACATGATGTTTTCTAAGCAATTCCTCTCCCACCTTCGCTTTATTAGCTTGCTTCGTTGCGGCCCTCAGCGGACGACGTGCTTGTTTATTTCAACAATGGAAATTTGAATGCTGTAACGTTGTTTCGAACCGGGCTTAAATTCGTCACTTCCTCTTATGCTTCGATTTTGCCATAAAACACAGTAGTACGTCACTGAACATGGTGTTTGTTAAGATGGCTCCGGTCGTTGTTGTCAGCGCCATTATTATTTAAATAAATTGCTGATTTCCGTCACCTTCTTTAAAGTTTGGAATCCAGCGGCCGGCTTTTTGGCGACGGTGTTCCCAAGCATCTCGCTTTGGATTCGGTATTGACACAATTTTAGACTGGCGTGAACTGTGCAGTATAAGTATCAACCGCACACCTCGCATTATGCTTTGGTGATTAACATTTGTGAAGTATGTGCTAGAAATTTACGACCATGAATATGATCGCCTCATATTGCCGCAATATGTAAACATTATATAGTGTTAGACGACATACCGTATCACGTAACGTCAATAATACACTTTGTCATTCTGAAGTTCATTGTTGTCCATATCGGACGACAGGCAGCCATTGTACAACTGGTGACTCCATATGCCTACGTTCGATTTCCTTCCAGATCAAATTACGGGCGCACACCTGTCACAATCTACATTGTCAACAGTCATCCAGTGTTAAATGTAGGGCGAGGTACACTGAAGTTGTTAAATTCGAAATACAGTAAACGATTTTGTAGAATTACCACAGTCACATTTCTTCAGCATAATAGACATAAAATTGCATTAGCTTTACAGAGACCATATAGTAGATGACTGTATGTACGCAAATTGATGAAAGTCTGAACATTATTTTGTTCAGAGCTGTGCCGAACAACTGATGAATGTAAACAACGATAGTGCGATTTGGCGGTAGTTCATGAGAAATTATGTTTGCTAAAATACCAGTCAAAACGTGAATTCACGGAATCATATGACGGTACGTTGTTACATATATTGAATGTTATATTATATTGTATTCATGTGGGAATGAAAAAAAGATTTTGCTGCATTCTATTACATTCTTTAATTCGAGGACCCATTGGCCCCACCCATTGAGGGCTTTTTGTCATGGGGCATTTAGCCTAGGGTGTTTTGTCTGAGGGTGTTATGTCTCGGGGCCTATTGTCCTACCACCGCCGAATAGAGGGATTAAACACTTTGATTCAGACTATAATGAGAGAGAGTATGGTGCGCAAACTTTAACGAACCAGTTATCTTTGCATGTGGCATTTTTGTAACATCACACATTGATGATGTAGGTAGATAATTACTAATCTATGGATTTAACGCAAATCAGGATAAAATGTGAGGTTTGCTATTTTGACAGCACGGGCTAAGCTGGGCCGAATGAAGCGACTAAACACTTTGATTGAGGCTATTGTGAATGGAGAGAAAGGGCTTCACTTTTAACGAACCAGTTATCTTTACATGTGGTATTTTGTAACATCATATTACTGTGATATTTAGGTAGATATAATACTAATCTATGATCTAACACAAATCAGACATATGTGGGCTTTTGTTTTGAGGACCAGCCAAGCCGGACCGAAAGCATGACTGTGATAATTGTAAGTATTAAGGAGAATGTATGGTGAAAATAGGCTCACTTTAAGCAGGGTGTTTGCTTCAAATACAAGACTTTGAGACTATATAAAGACGTACCTAGGTAGATATACCGGTAACTCTTATTCTAGAGATATAGACAGCAATCAGGATACATGCAGAGGGGTTTAAGGTATGTTTTTGACAGCACGTAGCCAAGTCGGGTGAACAGTGACTAAACACCTTTGAATGCGGTTTTGTTTTCCGAGGACTTTATTTTCCTAAATCGTTGGGAATGGAGAGAGAATGCAGTTTCAATTTTTGGCTTCTGGTCTTTATGAAGGGTATTCGTGTAGATATAATACAATCTTTTTGTGTTTGGCGCGTGTATTAGTAACATAAGCATATGCATACGCGTCTGGTTGCCTGATTTGGGCTGGTGGTTGCTTTACAAATGAAAACACATACGAATTTTGTGTTTGGTGAACGCATACTTATCGATCCTTTATAAACATATTAAAATTTCGTGATCAAACATTTCCTTTTAATACATAATCACGTCATTTTGTCTACTGATTACCGCCGATATCCACGTCTCTTTAACACATAAACAATATCCTGTGCCGATTCAGCCTGAGACAAGCAATTGAACCAATATCTTAATTAAGCGAAAGAAAAAGCAGTCCAAACACTATCACTTCTCGTGCTCAGGACCCCCGGATGTCACGGTGAAAGAGGCAACAACCTTCCATATGACATATCATCATGAAACACATAACAAAAGACGGTGTCTTTCACGCAAAATCTCGGCGTAAATTGTTAAAGGTGTGGAATACCAATTAACCATACATTTTCAATCAAACCATACCGTAGCGTATCGACCCAAACGCGCAAGTTTCGTTTAACATTCTGCAACCATAGTATTACCCGGTAAGCCCGCCCTGCCCGGACCTTTTCTGGCCCGACTTTTGCAACATCCCCGTGAGTGATTAAATTAATGATTTATTTGGTATGTTTAAACTGAACACATCACTCTATCTCGGGTTGACATATCAATTCATTATCATAACGGAACTACACACAGAACAACATTGATGCAGTTGCAGGTGGTGGTTGTGTGCGGAGACCTAAGAAAAACAAATATCGCCAGCTTGAAGAACGGTTAGATAGACTGCCGCAAGATGGTGTCGAGACTCCACTTGCTTACGGTGCGTCTCACCTTGTGGACTATGAATAATTATGTATGCTTCTTGTGATATTGTGTATAATGTGATATTTTGGTGAATACCGTATGTTTGTATCATGGTGGTAGTGCTAATACGTCGCAATGGTTGTATTTCTATAATACTGTTGGATGAGATTGATGATGATGATTATATGCATATTGAAATAAATGAATGAATGAAGTCATTGTTGTCAATTCTATGGACAGCCAAAATACCTTAACCTATTTTACCACGGAACAATCCCGTCTGCACACTTTCATTCATAGGTTCCTCTATTCCAGGTAAAACCCCGCCTAC
Organism: Haliotis rubra; assembly: GCF_003918875.1. NCBI lineage: Eukaryota > Metazoa > Mollusca > Gastropoda > Lepetellida > Haliotidae > Haliotis > Haliotis rubra. Next base: position 22,929 of record NW_025765701.1, on the reverse strand, counting down.
AAAGCACCAAAGTCCGTCTTATTGCACCAGCAGTTGTGGCATCCACGCATCAACGAACCTAACTTTTCTCCGTTGTTCAAATTATCATGGTCTCAGTGATATTGCATTGTCATACGAATTCATGAGATTTCGCTATTGTGTTGCTCAACCATGCTGATTGCCGGTTTCTTCCCGCTTCCATCACTCATTCTGGAAGTTTCACCCCGTTGATTATTTGTGTAGCTCGCAAAGACGAGTCCATGGAACGATGACGTTTAGTGTATTCCGCTCCAGCGTACTTCCGGCAGCGCCTATACAACGTTTAAAGTCGTTGTGTCCCATCTCGTTGGTCTCCCGACGTGGCTGAGCGTTCGTTCACCATCTCTTCGGCGATGGAGCCAAATATATATAACCACATCACCCTGCCAGTGTGTGATGTACAGGTGCCCGTGGAGGGTATGAAGATCATCGCCACGCAGCCAAATATCGCAAGCATTCGCAAAATCTCTTGAATTGATTGTATTATAAGTTGTCGAAATGGTGTTAAATCTTTGTTTATTAACTTATTTGCCCGCTACAAAATGATGTGCTTGCGGCGAAAGTATCGAACTGCTTTACCATATAGATAACCCGACCCTTCTACATTTTACCATTTCGGCGTGTATATGTTTCGAAAACCTTGTTTGGCGGTTATGCCTTCACTTATGTTATTGTACGCCCATATTAGCCAGCTTGTTCAGGCGGTTTTAAACATATCGGTATTCTCTAAAGTGAACGGTTTTGCAAAACAAGCAAAACATTGCTTTTTATTAATACCTCACCGGTAAATATGGCAATATACCGAAATACACATGAACTGATAATAATTAAACGTCAAAATGGCCTCATGCGCAGTAAAGTAAACTGTCATTGACGCCTTCGGCGAAGTGGATAAAAATCGGGACGCGAAAAATCCCGTATGGCACCGCACCACAATAAAGTAAACAAATTTATCTTTGACGAATGTTTAAAGACAGGCATGCATGCGGTTGTGATAGATAGTTTAATAAAGCCCTGCATGGAACAAGATGGTGCGCTATTATAAAATGAAACGCATAATGATTTCGCGATATTATCCAGCCTAACAGGCTTATGAGAGCCACCGTTACCTTTGTAGGTCAAAATATACATCATATGAAAAGATTTTTTATAAACCATATAAATACATAACCTTAGGCAAAAATATCTAAATCTCTCTCTGCGCAACATAGCATGAAATTCAGTCATATATATTTCACTAATGGTACTGACTAGTCGATTTGAACCACTGTTTACGTCACCACGCCGGATGCATACTTAGGGTGCGTACAGCTCATTGGGTTTCGCGTTCCAACTACAGCCGTTTCGCTATTCCGTTCTGGAGGTCTATCTTGGAAGATACCGTTTTTTTCCATGGGCGGATATAAATGATTTATTCTGCTCTGATGATTTGTACAACACCACCAAGCAGTGCACAAACCGTGCACCTGGCATACATTGTAATTTTGTTCGTTGTAGAAAAAGTCATAGAAAAAAGTCATGGAAAAAGTAAAAGCATCAAGTAGAAGTCATAGGAAATAGTCATAAACTCAAAAAGGTCATATTGAGCAATGTATTTATTGCAACAAAGCTCATACCAACATATTACCTACCAAACAGCACTACCATTGATTTTCGGAACCGAACTTATAAAATTAATGCTATCTATTCAAGTGCCAGCATGACATCAGAAAATGCAATGTCACCTACCACTTCTGGTTCCGCACAGCACTACATCAGTCAGTTGTCCTAGCACATTTTATTTAAATCGAAAATGGTTCCAGCCAATGCCGTGAAGAGGTGTTGATCATTAGTTCGCGCCGGAAGGTGTCTTATATTAGCTGCTGCATGAAGCCATTTGAGTAAAAGCATTAACTGATAATCCCATGAGTTCATTAATCGGTGTGTGGATATCGTCAAGCTTCAAAGTTAGTTAAACGAAACAATCATGTGAATGCACTTTTAATCCGTACAACTCCAATAATAATCTGTTCATTTCTACTGTTTTGATAAGATCCAATTGTTGGCGAAGCGTCACACCAAGTTGGAATAATTAACTCGGAAAGCAACAGTATAAACAAAGTAAATAACTGAAGAACATGATGTTTTATAATAAGTATTTTTCTGCGTCTCTTCTACCACTTTTTTCCATCTTTTCCGTCCACCACGTATGCCTGGCACGCACCAACCCGTGATAGATATTATTACGTGAGGTAAAAAAATGCATGGACGTTTTATGAAATCTTTGAACTTGCAGTTACATTTCTAATTGGTTGTGCACAGGATACTGGCCCAGAATAATTCATCAATTCGTTTCAGTTCTGAGATGTATTGGATGTAGGGACTCGCTATGTTCTTGCTGGACATTGTTGGTGTAGCTAGAGGTTCCTTATTTTCAGTTTGGAGTGAGGAGCTGTGTGAGTGAGTTTAGTTTTAGCCAATTGCGCAATATTCCAGCTATGCGCGTCCGTAATAATCGAGTCTGACCAGACGATCCAGTGATCAACAAATGGAGCATCGATTTGAATGCCGGATGAGTTGAGCTTTATTTTAGCCACCGCACGACCGCAAACTTATATGGCAAAGCGGTCTGTAAATAATCGAGCCTTGACCAGACAATTCAGTGATCAACAGCATGAGCATCGATCAGCGCAATTGGGAACCGATGACATGTGTCAACCGCCAGCGAGCCTGACCAATTGATCCCGTTAGTCGCCTCTTACGGGACAAGCATGGGTTACTGACCGCCAATTCTAGCCCGGACTCACGGGTTTCATAGTTTTGTCTTGTTGAGAGGGTACGTGTTCAAACATTTTAAGTAAATTTAGATATACCAGGTTTATAATAGTAGGATACTTTGTGTTTTTATGATGGCTAACTTGTGCAATAATCGCTAACGTGCGAAGGGACCTCATGTAAGTCCTTCTAGGGTGGGTGGGTGAAGGGTGGTATGGGAGCATTGAGGGGTGGGGCGCGCAGGCTGAGCGAGGTAGTAATTGAGGGCTTTGGGGCGGCCTGACCGGAGTTTGTTATGGTTGTGCTTGAGAGGCGGCGGAGTCGGTGGGGGCTGAGGCGCGCGGACCTTGGAGGAGACAGTAGTTTTGGGAGGTAGAGTTGGTGTGTGGAAATAATGAAGAATATACAGGCGCGCTGGACCTCTGAGAAGCATGCCGCGGTAGGAAAGAGAGGTGAAGTTATAGATGGCTTATTAGTGAGCAGAAAGTGGATCGAGATTGATAGGTTAAAAGTTACGCGGACGTCGGAGGATAGCCACGCAATATATGGTGAATTTGGAGGATCTACATACCTTTCCGTGAAACAATTAAGTAATGAAATGAATAGGCGAGGTTTCAATGCAACCGATAGCTCATGCGGGAATTAATGACAGATGGTCGGATTAAAAGTTGATAGTTATGTTCGGGAAAGCCACTTTTAAGAGAAACAAGAGTTGAAAATGGATTAAGTCAAATTAAGTCAAAATGAATTGAATTTGTGTCACATATTATAACATACACACTCATTCATTTATAACCTCCAAAACATGAATTCTGATCGAAATTAAACATTCTCGCCAATGGGCCGATCATTTCGCCCATGGGCGAGATTTTAATATCGCTCTAAGTTAGTCGAATTAAGTCAAAAATGAGTTGAATTGTACATGATGCTTATAAACATACAATTCCATCCATTTACAACCTTCAAAACATGGAAAACATGTATTTTGGAGTAAAGTTGAATATTCTCGCCCATGGGCCAACATATTTTTCGCCCATGGCGTGATTTTTAATATCGCCTAAATTAAATTAAGTCAAAATGAGTTGAAATTTGTGTCATGATGCTTATAAACGTGCATTCATTCATTTACAACCTCCAAACATGAATTCCGATTGAAATTAAACATTTCGAAAACATTTTTTCATTCTTTCATCCCGCTACTATATCTCATAACAACTGCATTTAATTTGGTCAAATCCCTCGTCAAAGTGCCCAATAGTGTGGAGAGAGTTTCGGACTTTTGTGAGTCCAGAATTAATGATGAGAATCACCGAACGCCAGTAGTATATAAGAAGTTTCTGAAATCGCACGGCACAGGTCTTCTCCAACATGTTTCACTTTTATCTTCAGGGAGAAGTGATTACAGTTAAACGGATCATGTTTTATATTTTTATATTTAATAAATATATATTTATATATATATATATATATGTATGAATGTATGGTGGTTCAGGGTTCTGTTAATGTTTCTCGAAACATCAAACTATATCAGCCTGGTTTAAATCATTCAAATATTAGTAGTGGGTTGTAATGGACATAGTATACTTGTGGATGTCACTATGTAGCATGTTGTTGTTCTGCAAGAATATGTCAATGATCAACGGATCTCTGAACACCGTACGATGATTGTGAATAAGAATTTTCTGGCAACCGTATCTAAACAAATAAACATATGTTCTCAGTACATGTGAAATGCAGTTTCAATGTGCTAAAGAAGAAACATAATAGCAATACAGCTACAAACCATCATTTGACAAAATAATTATGTGCCCTGGAAACTACAGCTACAATGTTTGGTTGTGTTGGTTATGTATTGTATATTTACAAAGTAACTGAGAAAATACTTTTAAGTTTTATCGATCTTGAAAGATTGCAAATTACAGCCGGTACTTCTATATATGGCAAAAATCGATAGTATTTATAATTCATGGTTCACCAACAGCAAAAGAGTTAAATATTAAAATATAGAGAGAGTTGATGTTAATGGAGATAAACCCGGACTATATAATATTGTTAACATTGAACAAAGAACTGTAGTCGAATTTGTCAACGGAAATTATATAATGCCAGAGAATAACCACCTTCTATTTCCTTCTAAATAGAATAATGTTTGTAATCAAACCAGGTGATGACAAACATACCCATATCATGTCAGCATGGCACTTCATTGACTCCACACAGGTATTCCTGGAACAGGTAATGGCTGATAACACCGCCAGCTTACCGCCAGCTAAATTCTGACTGAGCTCTGGAAAATCGACAGTGTTTCTGAAATCAGTTTTCACAAACTTGTTAAAGCTCGGTCTCACCTCAGTGAAAGCTTAGACTGAATTTACAAAGTCCCATTCCAAGAGAACAGATATTCGGATGATATTCCGATACAGGATATGCTGAAAGGCACACTTGATTGTGATATATATATTCCTTTCTGAAATCAAATCCTTGTCACACATCGAATACAATTGATTATTTTCAACATATAATTATGATCCATCATAATCTCTTAATTATGTTTGTGCAAAGCTATGGCCATGGCTAAAACATCATATCAATCCAAACTTACCCAAAAGCTACCAACTTTTCACGTGTTGCTGTAGGAGTTGCGATAGTGAGTTGGAGATAAAAATTAGATCCCCACCCAGCGTCCTCTTACTTCTTATGCTGGTCCTCGGAAAAGCAATGGGAGAGTGCGTTACTGGTGTTATGTTACAAGGAAGCATGCCCAATAACAACAACAACATGTAAAGCCTGTGCTTCATAGACGCTGAGAAATACTTCAGTGGAATTACAGGTAGGAACTGATGAAATATTACACTTCAATACGATGTACATATGTAGTTCTATTTTGAGCATGGCACGAATGATACCGATAAATTCAGAACGATAGTGCTATGTTGGCTTCACATACTGAAGATATGATACCAAGAATGCATCTCCAAACTGTAATGCATCCATGCATTAGGATGAAGCAACGTTGTTGTTGCAGTTGATTTCCCAGGACAAGACAGGGCCATTCTGAACGCACTTTGAAGATTGAAGTGTACTGTAAAACCGGTGCACTTACAATCCGTTTGATTTCATTTTAGTATAATGAATAGCTCACCAACGCACACCAACCCTATGATTTGTTCCATAATTGTTATTATTATTTATTATTGGGGAGAGACTTGGGTAGAACAGAGCCAGCTGTGCTTGTTGCACGATGTAAAGAAGTGAAATTTCGCGCTACACGCTTATTGATTACCTGGTTTTACTCTACCAACCAAGTGCCCCTCGTAATAGACACAGAAGCCATCGCCATAATATCAAAAAAGGTGCCTGCGCTATTGAACATTGCACCATATTTTTGCGTCATTATTAAAATAGGGCAACAGATTTTATTGTTTTTATCTATAGGCCGTAAAAGACTCTGTTCCGCATACCATGGAGTAGATCATCGAATCATTACAGGACCTTTAAAACACAACACATTTTTCTAGGTCACTTGTTCATGAGAAATCTATACTTCCGTGGGAATGAATATGACATCGAGGCAGATCACTAATACATGTAATGCAGTCTCAAGATAACACTTCGTAGCACACTTGTATAAAGTTAGTATGTCACAGCAGCGGCATACAATGATTATCATGTTTTACGAGGCAGTGAAACTACATACTGTATATTTTCTTTTCATCAAGTTAAACATTTTGATTTGCATAATCGTTTTGCTGTTGAAAAGTATTAATGTTTAAATACTACGTATTGGGGAATTAAGACTGGGCAAAATGTGGTTTCATTCCTCAAGGTGACTAACGTTTTATAGACCAATAGTTTACAAAATCCATATACATAAGAAAGCCAATGGAGAGTTGTATTTCTTCACGATTCCCAAGGTTCCAATTTGTTTCAGAGTCACACTACTCTCACATTTCTATTTGAAATATACTTCCCACCATCAAAGTTGAGACTCACTACGTAAAATGTAGCCACTACTAAAGTGAAATGTTCTCTAAACTAGATTTTGCAAAATATTCCATACTGTTTAGGTACTGTTTACACATAAACTGATGTATTGTAAAACAAATTCGTAACGTAAGCTGTGAAAGATATTGTCATGAGTTCAATAAATGATGCAAACTCAGTGGTGCAATTGGTGGAATTATTTACACCTCAAACTTCACAACAAAACGCAGCTGTTCATATGCACGATATTTGCACATGCTTTTTCAGCAATTGGGACACATGATCCTCATGCAATCCATATCATCTGCATAAGGTTTGCAAGTTCAGTTCCCCAAGTATGGGGAGAAATTCATCTTCGATGTAAACCACACACACATGCAGCAGATATAGAAGTGCTTAAAGTGAGTCTAAACTCTTTGATGGGTAGTATAATGTGAATGTTATTGTTTCCTCTGTTGACAAACACGTACTCAATCACATGATCTTCTGTGGGATTCCAGAGGCATTTGGTTGATTTGAACAGAGAGGTACTTACTGATAAACTTCAAAGATGATAATGCTATTATGAGAGGCATTTTAGAAGCTAGTAATGATAATGGAAACCCAAGTTCTATGGATCGTCGATTTCTTAGTTGCAATGAATCGTGCGACGGCTCGGTGTAAAGAGTACTAACATCATTACTAACTTGGTTTTCCCCTTCATAAATATTGTTTTACAAAATATATCTGTAAAATGATATTCTATTCAATTATTCAAATATCCATCAGCTGGGGCACCCAACGGTTCTACTTGTTCGTCCGTTTCTTTATTCCTGTACACACATAAGTTCGCTTTCATGGATAATGTTATATGCTGATGATCATTTATATGCTGGATGACACCCTTACATGGTTCCTCTTGCTGTTGGGACTAACCACTGGCAACAATCTTCGAATCACTATTCATCAATGGCCATACTGACAGTATATTTCTTCGTGTAAAATTATTTTACGAAAACATATATATATGAATCTGTTAGATCAATATTACCTTAACTCTTATGATATTCTGACGACTTTTGCAATTTATTTTAATCCTTAGAATTTCATACGACCTTATGCAGTGTGGGCTAACAGTAATTTGTGTCGACTGTGATAAACGTGAGGAAGATACTACTGGAAACAGCTAGAATAATTTCTTGTCTTCTTAAATACGAATCTCAAATTAGTTATATACATGAAACAATGTAGGAGACACTAAAGCAAAGTTAACCAACAAACTAGCGTATCGCATGTCCATAAATGTGACGTCCATCTTACTTGGATGGTCTTTACCACCATAAGCAGCTGATATTAGTCACCGTAACTTTAGAAAAGGAAACAATACTCTCGATTTCCTTACCTAACAGAAACTCTTTATGTCCATAGTCCTCCCTTCTGTGTGAAAGAAATACGTTTGCAATGCTTCTACTTATATAGTCGTTCATGTTGCCTCTTGCAAGGTGTAATTTATATTTAGCTGTAACATTTCCAACCACTCACGAGATGACTATCTTCTACGATAGCGATAAGTGCCCGGTCGTTATAATCCATATTACTGTTTCCGTGATAGTATCGAACTTTGGCCCCTTCCCTCTATATATTTTCGATGTTCAGTATTAAATTACAGGGGCGGTGGGGAAGTTTAAATGTTTCAAACGTTCGCTCGTAACACTGAAGACCCGGGTTCGATTCACATTAGGTACGCCGTGTGAAGCCCATACAAAACTCATTCTCAGTATTCACACATTTGTCCGATGTCTGTATAAAAAATACAGGAATTACGTTTCATATTTGGAGAGTTTTGCCCAATCCATTTGATTTTTATGCATAAATGTATCTGAATAAAAACTGACTGTGCGTGTACAACCTTCAAAATGTTCAGACCCGTGAAGGTCCGGGTTAGAATGAACTTTCAGTAACCCATCGCTTCTGTCATAAGAGGCGACTAACGGGATCGGGTGGTCAGGCTCGCTGGGTTTAACAATACATGTCATCGGTTCCCAATTGCGCAGATCGATGCTCATGCTGTTGATCAATAATGTTCAGCAATCATAAGAACACAACCTGCATCTTACACAAATATCGACCTTTGTAAGACCTTTAACTAAACTTCATGTGCTTTCTAGTTCCGGTTGGAATTACCCGGCAAATCTTCGTGACCAGTATGGCAACAGGAAATGTATATATTGCGATAACACATGTAACAAACAAATTACATGTAATATGCGTGTTCATAATCTTCAGTCACCGCAACTAATTGAGCCAAAGCTAGAATTACCTACCCTATTCCTTATCCCAAAATCCCATGACCCTGGCGAAACCCAGCTTCATCAATCACCAGGGCCAAAGCCCCCTCAACCCCGCATCCCTTTAAACCAAAACAGCATACGCTTTCACGTCAATGCATCAATGCATTCTCCTTGGCAGTCAAGACGTTTACATAGGTTTGGATAGTTGAAGACATGATACCGCTATTCCTTTCTCCGTATACCGAGTCGGGATCGACACCGTGGAGTTTTACCAACAACATTTTGTTTTGCTGCCATGCTTCTACTGATACACGCACGGTGCCGTTCACCATCTATATAGCTGAAACGTCTGCTTATATTAATAGCACATGTATCTTTTGCTTATTTATGTTAAAAATTACCATGTGATTATTCGACCATGTTTTGCACACACTTTACTTTTCTTTTCTTAAGCATATGCCAATAGAGCATTCACCATGAATAGATAGAATCTCATTTGGTGTCTTCTGACACCAGATTATATCAGCATGAGTTGATAAAAGTATAAACATCCGAGGCTTGCCGAGGATATTTTTACTTTATCAACGAGTGTTGATATATTTGAGCATTGTGAAGACACGAGGGTGAGATTCTGGCTTATCATCCCAAATCACTCTTCATTACCTTTCAAATGCAAAATGCGCATTCCCCTGAACATGGTACCGCCATTAGATCTGCAATTCAGCGATGTCGCCAAGCATTGTTACGTCATCAAGTACATTACGTCATCAAGTACATGACGTCAGCATTGTCAGGGCATTGTGCGAAATCTACTGTCAAACGATACTCTAGGAGATATCGCTTCGATCTCACAAGCTGACATCTCCTGTGGAACCACAGTTTTGGATGATAAAATAATGTATCCACCTGTCGCGAGGGGAACCACCATTGTTTCTACTTTTTCCATGTATAAAACTATGGTCTACAGCTTGCAGCATGTTAGCGTACTTGAAACAATTCCGTCCACACTATCTCAAGTTGCATTTATGCATTGATTGGGCCATCGTCACTTCTTTTTGCATGCCCACCTCGTTCACAAAAGTTACATTTACCAGAGGCAGAGCGCTATATAATATAATGCGAGATGAGATATAATAAAGCACAATTCATGCAGGAAAAGAACGAGGTAGCATCGATCATGTCGTATGTGATGTGAAGCTGACCTTGTCATGATGGAAGGGGCGGTGGTAGCTCGAAGTGTTACAGCAGCAATGTCGTCGCCGAAGACTTTGGAGTTCGATTCCCACGCACAAAAATACCGTGTGAAGCTCCACCTGTGTCCCCGCCGTGATATTGCTGTAATATTGCTTAAATCGGCGTAAACCCAGCTAACCTAATTTCACTTTATGTTGAGAAGGTGGTAGTGGCGCAAACAACCCACCACACTTGAAGGAAGCCTGTGAAACCATCGCTCCAGCGCAGACCAGTGTCCCGAGGAATGCCTCGACTGGTGTCAGGCGGTTTCTACTGTGGGTCTGACCGCATTTCGATGCCGAGGAAACTGGTTTGAATGGACGGTGTGCCTTACTGGCCAATGGTCGGTTTCGTCAACTGTACGGAGGGGTGTGTGTAGTGGAGGAGGGATTAACATGTAGTACTAGGTGTCCGTGTCTTTGAGCGTGACAGATATATACCACGGGAGGTTAGTATTAAGGACAATGCAGGGATGGTTTCTGTGGACCTGAGTGGTTACAGCGATGTCAAATATCAATATTCGACGTGTGACAAAAAGTTGTGTGCGCCGAGGAAACCGAAAATAATCCCAGGCATTGGGATGCATACGGGAAGAAGCGACATAAGCAATATTCGACACCACCCACATTAACAATGCAGACTTTGAGTTCACAGAAGGTATGTATGTATGCATGTACCGCTATGTCTGTATGTATGTATGTATGTATGTATGCATGTATGTTTGTATGTTTCAGCGTATGCATGTATAAAGGTATGTATGTATGTATGTATGCATGTATGTACTCAGTATGTACGTATGCGCGTATGTATGTATGTATGTGTACATGCGCGTATGTATGTATGCATGTGCGTGTATGTGCGTATGTATGTATAAAAGGTACTAGTATGTATGCATGTATGTATGTATATAAGGTACTAGTATGTATGTACGTACGGCTACGTACAATACGTATGTATGTCATGTATGTATGTTTGTAAGGTATGTATGTATGTATGTGTATGTATGTATGCATGTATGTATGTATGGTATGTACATGTATGTACATGTATGTATGTATGTATGTATGTATGTATGCACGTTGTGCATGTGCATGCATGCGCGGTAGCATGTCTGTGTGTGTGTGTAATGATCGATATGATTCTGTGTTTGTTTGTGTGTGTAAGTGTGGCGGAATCGATTGTTAGTTTGATCTCACGCACGTAAACATGTTAGGATAATTCGCAATTCTTTGTTCTTCGTTCATTACGTTCGGAATTTATATAGTGTACCTGCATTACGAAGTTGATGAGACAAAATGATATTTGTGTACCAACCGTTCTCTGGGTTTTTCTGTAGAGCATCCCCAACAACCCGCAGCGCCGAGTTAACACCGAATTTGGGCACTTGGCAAATTTCCACGTATTTTCACGCAGGCCTTGCTGTATCAGCTGCAGTAATAGCTGTCACTGTCAGTCTCCGTGATCGGGTAGTTCTTTCTCAACATTATCGAAAATGACCTCGTTCGTTACGTTTAAGAAACCACACACTCAGCAGGAATATATCCAACACCCAGGCCACCATGGTAAGCCGGACCACAAAACCCAGTAATTAACGCTCCAAAATCATATGAAATTAACCAATATATTCACGTAGCTTTAGCTTGAAGTTATAGAGGCTAGAGATAGCATGGGTGCAGCTTTTAACCGAGATGCTGTCTGGCATAGATCGAAAGCAAGCAAAACGAGGAGTCAAGGAAGGCAGATTCTGGAAGCCGAAGAAACCACACTTATGCGAGGAGTCTCATCGGTTCCTTGCTGCGAAATCCAGCCATCGAATTCTGTGAGTGGCGATGGCACCGTGATTTACTCTTGGTCTGGGACTATCCGAATAAACGCTCGTGGATCAAATGTTGTATGTGTTATATATCCTCCTAATGTAGCCTTCAATGGCAGTTTGGTGCACGTACATAAGCCAGAAAAATGAAGATTGTGTGCATTATCCACTTCATGGAGGCTTTGATATGTTACGATATGTTATCTTGATTGGTTACGTACTCCTGGCAATTCCCCAGAGTTGTTAGAATAGCGAATATTTATCTTTAAATTCATCATTTATTTGAGTACTAACAATGTTTAGCTCTGATCATACGTTATTTATGTCAGGAAGCAGGGTAGAGTAGTCTCCCTTTGGTTTGTATCACCCTAACAGAACATAAAGGAACCTTATTCATTTCAAATACTAAATAGTATCTTGAAAAGTTGTTCATGGTGATGTAACGTCATTGTTTAATAGGAAACAATTCTATAATTGTAGGTTGTTATATATTATGTTTTTGTCTCAGAACTATTTCACTAAACCAGTGCATGCAAAGTTGTCCAAGGCTACCTGTCAGAGTTTACTTTCTTTGAAGAAGCTACTTGAGTTGAACAGGTTCAGGCAGCTTAAAGAAGTCTGCCTGCGTTAGACATCTGTTGAAAGTCAATTTCGATTTAAAAACACATTATGATTTCACATACTGTTTTAAAATGCTTAGTAGCTTAATAAATAATGTTCATCACAAATGTAGCATAGCTTGGATTATTGGATTCGGAATTGTTAATCATAAATATTTTTTTAATCTATATTCAATATAAAACTGTATAATATTCCGGTATGTTCCAGCATACTGCACACTTAAGCTTGCTATATAAATTTATCTTCACTCGTGCACTTTGTTTCCAGAATGTATGGTATAAATTGTGCATTTTTCATTACCTGATATTATATCGCTTGTGCAGTAGGAAAACAAGACAGTAGATGATGGACTTGTGCCCAATGCCTCCCCTTAGATGCTTGTGTTCTTCTGTGTGGTAAAACAAATGGTCAACGAGTGATGACTATATGGTACTTTTTTCAAACAATTTAGTCCATGGTGGCAAAGTGCGCAGCATTCGTACTCCAGTGTCATAGTCAGTCTATTCATATCATTAATATGTGTTATCACTTTTACATGTAGAGTTATTCTACCTATTCTTTCATCATTTACAAGGGTCATTCCACCATCCCGTAAGCTGATGGAAAGGAGGAGGAAGGCCCTCTGTGACGTTAATGAAATGAAATGGGTATCTTTATCAGAATAAATCCATTAAATCATTGATTAAAAGAAAGGAATGAATGTATTTATTAATCGCTTTTAGCAATGTTGAAAGCACAATCCTGGCGAGAGGACACCTGTAAAACAAGCTTCGACATAAAGACCACTAGGCAACTCCCACTGTAATATTGGGGACATATTCATGTTTCATCACACAGCAAATGAGTATTCTCTTTAGCCAAACAGGTTAATTAGTCTGTACAACATGAACACATGTTTCAATATATGTCTTTTTAAAAGCCCCAAAAAGGCCCAGAGCATATCTCAATATTTCCGCTACTGATTTTGGACTCAACAGGGCAACCACTTACACGTCTAGAGTTGCTTACCCTGTCGATCTATGTGTATTTGTACATCCAACAAGCTTCTGAAAAACTTTATATTAACTTTAATTTAACTTTTGCACTCTTTGATTCCTTTACAAGAATTTACGTCTTTCTTTTAAACAGATGAACATTTATACAAATATGAGTTACAGAGTTGTAAGATTGGTCCCAATTTCATTAATACCAGGAGCAAAAAGAAATATGTGTGCCGAATATTGCTTTGAGAAGTTATCGCTTATTAAACGTTCGTTTTTAGCTCTTAACCACCACTCCATGCTGTATGTTGAAACTCTTTCATTAAACAGGAAGTTCACCATGTTTTAGTTGTTATTTCTGTATTTCGCAGTTTTGATTTTCGTTCCAATACCTTTAATGTAAGACACATGTGGCCGAAAACAAACCGATTTACTTTATCTCGTTTACGATATACAACCATTCTTTTTCTATTCCCATACTTTTGCTACCAACGCAAGCCAACATCCTATGATTCACCTATTCGTTCCTACACTTCACGTTTGCAATTAAAGATGAGATTTTACCAGTCATGTGCGCAATTGTATGATGATACCACTGCTAGAAATCACAAAGTCTGCAGATTACATGATTTACAAACAATACGAATTTCGCAAGAAAACATATTCCAAAAACTGCGGCGTGATGTTAAAATGATTTTTACGCATGGGCTAAATGCAATTTGTACCTCCTGTCTGAACCGGCAAAACACCAGCAAAAACCGTTATACCGCTTGCCAGCCGTACGTACCGATGTGTTATTATTGTTATTGATGATGATATTATTGTGTTGATGACATGATATTGTGTGTGTGTGTGTGTGTGTGTGTGTGTGTGTGTTATTGTGTGTGTTAGGTAATGTTCGTGTGTGTGTGTTCGTGTGTGTGTGTGCTGTTTGGGTTGGAGGGGGCTGTTTTATATACATATTTTATGATGTAATTTTAATCTCACTTTTAGTTATGTGTGGGGTCACAAGGCTGGTTCTATGTAAAGATTAATGTTTATGTGTACATATACTTTTGACCGAGCCTATGCAAAATTTACGTGTTTATTGTATTTATCCCTGCTTGTTTATTTGTGACACTTTTTATAGAATATGTCTGTCTCGTCCGTTCGTAATACAAACCTAGGTTCAGTCAGTTAAGTGGGTCTGGTAATTGCAGGAAATACAATTAAATGATATTTGCGCCTTTGTGAATAAAGGGGTAAACATGAATACAAATTAAAGTATTATTCGGGAAACTTCTAGCCATACTAGCGGTAAATATAACATCAGTGTTATCATTGGCGCGTGTCATCAATATTTGTTACAGAGAACAAAGAAGGATGCAGATTGAGTTTTTAACACATTATCCCAATGTATAAAAAAAATTGCTCTTGGTAAGTTTTATGTAATTCGGTAAACGTAAGACATTAGAGACATGGGCTAAATCTTGGGTAATGTTTGTGTCAAGCTTTTCTTGTTGCTCATGAGGCGGAACCGTAATGAATAGGATCCGCCACACCAGCCTAGAAGTGCAGTCTATTTATCTCTACGTGTTCAGCAGGTCACCCAGCCCCACCAGTAAAAAGCACAACAAACGTAAACCTTATCGCCCAAAAGCAAGAACAGAGTGCCAGTATTGTGGAAAATCAGTTATGATGCCTCCCACCTGAAGATATTTTGTCAGCTTTAGTCCCACGTAACGTCGGGATTGAGTACGAACCAAGGTTTACCCCTCTGCTAGACTCACAAAGTCCACGTCTAAGATACGGGGGCGTACTCTTTACAAGCATCCAGATTGAGACATTAACAGCATTAATTGCATTTAAAATGGTGCAAAATTGTAAATTCCACTCGTACATAAACAAAGCGACAGGAGTTTCAAAAAGCACGAACTTGAACATGGTCGACTGGAAAGTTATAAACTGAGCTGATACACGGAGCGTAACCGAACTATTTTATATATTATGTTCAAGAGAGAGCAGATATATATATTTCCTCTGGAAGAACATTTATAAAGGCGGCAGCTCATCATAACCATAAATGTGGTTCAGTCATCAGAGGAAGCGAAGACAATGGCGAGAGTGACTTCATGTAACAGCCTATCTCTCTCAATCCTGATCCGCACTTTGTCTAAGCAAACTTTTACTCACCGAGCCGCTAAAATGACAAACTGCATTTTCACATTGTAATTCCCTGGTCCAATTGGAGGGGAGGGGGAGGGGGAGGGAGGGGCGATGTGTGTGTGTGGAAGATACGGTATGCAGTGTGGGATGATAAAGCCCCAGGCATCATCCGGCGACCAAAATCCGATTTGTACACCTCATCGGAAATTATATGCAGACATTGTAGGAAACAATACGTTATGACCAGATTTTACGTTGTTTCCAAGATATGTCCTCATTAGTGAAGTTATACTAATATATAGAATGGTTGTTAGTTAATCACAGACTGACGGCGAATAGAAAAACACACCATTATCCCAGCTTTTCTTTTTTTAAAGATATGTATTGAAAGACAACATGTGTATGTTGTGTGTTCTTGCGTCAAAATGGTAACTACAGGAATAATATATAGCATTAAATTCGATACTATTAAAGTACGAAGCTTTGTTCCTTGCAGTACCTATGTATAAATATAAGTCACATGTAAGAAGCACGGCGTGCATACGTGAACAATGTGAACTCAACAGGGAACAAAAGATGCGTATAAATATTTCAGGTTTACATTGACATGGGGTTATTGAAACAAAGGGGATCCTTAAAAGTTGAGAGAAACTGAAAGAAGTAGTGGTAAAATCCTTCCAAATGTAAAATCTTTACATGCTTTATGTAGAAATATCATCAAAAACTTTTGTAAATATGAACTTTGGTAAATTGTAAATGTAGGTAAAATCACCATATTTTCCTTTGTGGTTTCCGTGCATTCAGTGGTGTGGAACTATTCTAAAGATACGGTTATGCTACGCCAAGCACTGCAACTTCATTTGGTTTACAACCACGGTAACAGCAGCTAATACTTCCTTCGTTGCCACTCGACGAGTTGTGGGAAAACATATCATATAACTGTACTCCATCAAAACGAGCACAGATCCTGGAGTGGTTGTAGATGGATATTTAGTGGATTAGATTGATGTCCGTAATTTGGTTGATTGCTAGAGTCTGATGCTCACAACAACAACACTTCGGGTCCAGGATTTACTATTTATGTTCGCCCGTCATGGGCAAGCCGGAATAACAGCAAACACACCAAACACAAGATGGCACCAGTCGCGTACCAGTACCAGTACCTTCCATGTCTCCGGTGGAAGGTGCCTTTTTCCGCTGATCAGCAACCCTTTAATAATAAAACATGAAATAGTTTAAAATAGAACACATACACAACACATCGTCCATTGAATATCGGATACATTCCCTCAATAATATTTAGGCGTCGTACCGCACAAAGCACTACTGTGAGTCGCACAACAGGATACATGACAAATAATGTTTGTACTAAAATCGTTGCTTTGTGAAGTGCCCTATGACGTTGAACAATGATTGATAAGCGCAGCTTAACGTCTTCCTGGTTGTATATATAGAAACAGCTTCGTATCTTGCCAGTACTGGTACACTTTGCGGTGATGGTAAGATCTTTAAGAAAGATATAATTGATCACGAATGTTGAACAAAACAAATAGGAATAGCATTATTAGAAAGGATGACGGCCTAATTGATGTGTGATCGAGGATTATTGTAAACTGGCTCCAAAACATATTAGAAACTCGTTTCTTAGGGTTAGGATTTTTTTAATATGTTGGGATATGACAAACAATTTAGCATAGCTGATTCAACTAAAAGTAAGCTGTCACATATTGCCTCACAGACGTGAACATACACGTGTAATACCCGGGGGCATGTAGCACATCAGCGATGACAATGTATCATCATACAACACACTTTTTGTGTCAGTTTATATCATCAGGTGGCACATATGCAAACACGTATGATCATGTCTGTCTGCCAGCATATTTATATTAGTAGAGTATATCTTGCAGCATAGTCATATATGTTACATTTCATGGAGTATACAGCATGGCTGTGTATATCATACAACATATACTTTACACAGTATATCTTACAGCATATTCATATATCTGTATATTCCATGGAGCACACACGTATGGCGGTGTATATCATACAACATATACTTTACATTGTGTATATCTTTACAGCATATTCATATATATCTGGTATATTCCATCCTGTACACACGCATGGCTGTGTATATCATACAACATAAACTTTGCAGAGTATAACTTACAGAGATATAGATGAATGTAGAAATAAAGATTGGGTTGATTGATATTCACTGTCATATGCTGCATAATATAATACTGATGTGTACACACACACGATATATATATATATGTGTGTGTGTATATATATATATATACATACACATACATATATTTTATGTTTATATAATATACATTGTGTACATATAATATAATATACATATGTATATACATACGAGTTGTGTGTGTGTGTGTGTGTGTGTGTGTGTGTGTGTGTGTGGCACACATCAGTATACATTATGCAGCATATGACAGTGAATATCAATCAACCCATCTTTATTTCTGCATTTATAGAGACACAACCTGATGAACAATTACACCAATAGGCAGTAGACATTTCCCAGAAAGTAAAGCCTTGTCTCTGTAAAAAGACATAATGGATGTTTATGGTCAAGCGTTCGAAGTGCTCTGGCACTACATCCATGTAGCAGTTGTAGAAGCTGCTGCAGCAGCAGTAATGGTGATGGTGCTAGGAGAGAGAGAGGGGAGAGAGAGAGAAATATATATTTTCTTTATTCCCTCCAGAAATCAATCCGGAAGATTATTGATACATGAATTCAATTAACCATATAAATACATTCTATTTACATACATGACAATGTCATTCATAGTTGACAATTGATATGTTCCAGAATTGTAATCAAATATTCATAAAGGCATGGCGTCACTTGTACAGTGTCTCCATTAAAATACAAGCTCAAGATATGGTTACAAATGATAGGACATATGTTGCAAGTTTATAATGACATTACTATGATATAGTAGTAGTAGAAGTAGTAGCAGCAGTAAGCAGTAAAAGCGGCAGCAACAACATTATTGTGGTAGTTGTTGTAAATAGTAAACCCAACAAAACAGATGTCATTGGGCCATTCAGTAAATCTAACTGGATGGTGAACCACTGCACGTGTGATTAAGATGCAATAATTAGTGCAGATGTTGTTGAGTAGCTAGTTAGTTTGAGATGACTTCTATTGAAGTCCATGTAGATTTTTTTCAGTTTTTCAGTTACTTTCTTCGTTTCTTCTGCTAATTTGGACTATCTCTAAAATGAAACACACACTGTATGTGCAGGGGAATAGGGGCATACTGGATGAGGGGGTTGGAGTTGGGGGGAGGTGGTGATACCACGGTTTTTGTCAACTTTCCATGGGACACCTGAGATAGCAGCCACAACCCAAGCACGGTATTTCACAAGGGTGTGAATATTGTAGAGTAAATAGTCTCGGCTCGTCCGCTCAAGCACTGGGGTCTGTGTGTCTGACATTCACACCAAGAGTATATCTTTCAATGAGAACTGCACAAAAACAGGGCAGGCATTTTTGAGTGAGTTTGTGGAATTTGTGGAAAGTTGAGACCAGTACACAGGGTCTGACCCGGGAGATTATGTACAAGGTCACGCTGACCCATGGGCTGTCAAGAAGACGTCCATGTTTGTTGCAACGGATGGGTTAGTTTTCGAGTCATCCCTACAATACCTGCATAGCCATGCTGAGGGTTACCAATGTCGTGAGTTTACGTCATTGCTGACTGTACTCAGGGATCGTTCCGTTCCTTCGCACCTGCCTGTCCACTTATGTCCCCGGCCAAACATGTTCACTACGGAAATGAAAGTTCCGTCTGAGGTTTGTTTTAGAGTAGCCCTTCTTCGAGCAGTTGCCGCACCATATTTAAAACGTTTTAAGTGCCCTCATGTACATTTTATATATATATTTAGTGTCTCACAGGTACTATACAACCCGGATTTTCTACACTATCTCCTCGTATTCCTCTGAAATAAAAAGAAACGTAACACTTTAATAAAAATATTTTTCTTTTCTTTCTTTCTTTCTTTTCTTTTCTTCTTTTCTTTTCTTTTCTTTTCTTTTCTTTTCTTTTCTTTTCTTTCTTTCTTTTCTACATCCCGTGTACTTAATAAAGCCATTGCAGTTTTTCATATGCTGTACATGAGTTAAAATATTTCTCACATTTGTTTTACATTTGTTAATTGTCTTCATCATACTTCGTTCAAACCATTATTTCTGTTTAAACAACATTCTTCTTCTACACGTGTGACTAATATTGATGCAATGTTAAGCAGGGGTTACTGACAAGCTACTTAAAATAGCAACAACGGTCCTCGTGTTACCTTGATTAAAACTGTATAATTGACTATGTTGCCCATATGATGAGAAGGAACCGAGTTTCTTAGATTCGTTTGTGTACTGGGCAAACATCACTTTACACGTACCAGTATACTCTAATCATTAGAAAGATGAGGGCGCGTTGCAGTAGAAACGCGTCATAGTTGAAGAATGTTGACGTCACAGTTGGGTTTTTTTAATACGAACGTTCGGCGTCATCGTTTATTATTTTTTCGTCCAAAAAGAATAAGAAACCAAAGTTAATGATATTGAAGACGTTTGTACTGATGTTGCGAAGTAAGGATAACAATATATGGATGAACAACTTAGTTTATAACAACAGGAGAGACGTTTCAATCAGGCAAGCGATGTCATTCTGATAACGACGTTAGAACCTATACCGGAACGTCGTCTTATTGTAATAAGTAAGTTGATTATCAGTATCCTTCCTTTGTACTTTTGGACGGTGGGGTAGCCTAGTGGCTACGCCGAACACCCGGGTTCGAATCCCCACATGGGTACAATGTGTGAGGCCATTCCTGGTGTCCCCTGTCGTGATATAGCTGGAATATTGCTAAAAAGCGGCATAACACCATACTCACTCAATCACTCCTTTGTACTACTGAAATCATTTAAAAAGCATGGTGATACATTTCAAGTATTCCTTCGTTCTCGGACGGAAAATGCAACAGTTCTTACGCTCTTCATGTAAAATCTGGTCCGACATGTGTGCTTGTTATTGACCTCGACTAATTCAGTAATACATGTTTATGACAATTCGGTATTGCCATTGTGTTCATCAAATACGGCAAGTAAAGACAAATCGTGCTTCAGCGTACATGTATGCTAACAAGCTGACGTTACCAGCACGCCTATCACCACGTTTGCATAACAAGCTTTATTCATTTCTCATATGTGTAACTATATAATGCATAAACTCTCTCCATGTATTACATAAACTGTCTTGGTTGATCTAATGACGTGTAAATAGTACATTAAAAACACCGACACCATTTTACCTGTCTTGTGTTTTAAACGACCTTTTCATTTGTAAAGCACGTTAGTTTATCAGGCGCGTAACCAAACACGGCTGTAGGTCAGAAGCTTTGTTAAGACGGGAGCCCAGTGAATGACCTTCTCATTGACGCCGTCCATCAGTTGGACATTGTTGATTGTTACTTGACCGACTGTAGCCAGAGACAGGTCATCAGTGTTATCCAGCCTTAAGTGGCTGAAGGTTACTTGGGATTTCAAGTTTAATCCCGTCGTGATTAACAGGAGGGATACTCGAGGGGCAAAATGTGTCTTTTATGTAGAACGCATGAATTGTTCAGATTCAGGTGCTACTGCTTTTATTACATATAAACGACAGAAATTAATCCGTGTTAATTATCCACAGAACACGATTCCATGTACCCGTAAAATGCAAAATAGTGATGACTATTTGTCAACTATTAGTGAGTAAAAAGAATTTAAACAATAGAATTGAAGAAGCTTGTAAAGCTAAACAAACAAAGATTGACTTGAAGTAAAACAACATTTAAAAATATTCCCAGTTTTCCTTTCCTTTACTTACTACTGCTGTTCCTAAGGACTTATAGGGAGTGGATCACTGAAAATCAGAAGACAATAGAATCTTTACCTAATCAAGTGACTGTGAATCAAATAATGTTCTGAAATGAAAAGGCAAATTCATCAGTATAATATAAGCAACATAAGTAAAATTCCACTTTTACAGCTGAAAACATTCCTATTCTGTTTTTTGGTAAGAGCGATCTACAGGTTCCGCAATCGCAACTAATGGTCGTAGGTTCGAATCCAAGGTTCGCCCTGATGTTACTTCTAGAGTTTGTCGTAACGCACTCGGGTTTGCCCTAAATGGACAACCTCTCGCATTCCTGTGCATCATATATCACGGTACGCTGAATACCGATCAAAACGGTCCGCACCAAATTCACTCTACTCATTGTATGTGGTTCAGGCCATAACGATCATTGACTCAATACTGACGTCCTCGTCACATGAACTGCTCTTCCAGACAGTGTGTTTGAATGTTGAAAACATTAGGAACATGAATCAATACAGAAACTCCTCTCCAGACAGTGTGTCGAATGTTGAAAATATTAGAACATGAGGTCAATACAGAAACACTCTACAGACAGCGTGTCGAGATGTTGAAAATATTAGAACATAGTCAATACAGGAACTCCTCCCTACTGCGACAGTGTGTGTCAAATGTTGAAAATATTAGAACATAGTCATCCTACAGGAGCTCCTCTACAGACAGTATGTCGAATGTTGAAAATATTAGAACATGGGTCAATACAGAGAACTCCTCCACAGACAGTGTGTGTCAAATGCTTGCACATATTGAGAACATAGTCAATACCAAGAAACACCTCTTCTACAGACAGCGTGTCGAATGTTAGAAAACATAGAACAGATAGTCACTGGCTGGTGAACTCCTCCACAGACAAGTGTCGCATCCGTCATATTAGAAACATAGTCAATACAGAACCTCTACAGACAGCCTCAGGTACGAATAGCTTGAAAGATAAATATTAGAAGAACATAGGGGTCAATAATATGAACCTCTAAAATAGTTTTCCCAGCAATAACATATTATTAATTACAGAGACTACATGTTAAAGTCTAATCATTTACTGTGCTTTAACTCTACCATACATAACAAAAACTTGACTCTATGTTGCTACTTTGCGTGTAGACATATATTTCGACAGGCCAAATTTTGAGCAAATACGCAACGAACGCGGCCAACAA